>NW_020863800.1:0-14437 GCF_003713205.1 Coffea eugenioides
TATACATGAGATGGGAGAGAGTTCTTGAGAGGTGAGAAAAATTATATAAGGGTTAGGTTTAGGTTCAAGTTGTTATAATCTCATAATAATCTTTTGTCTCATTTATTTTCATATTTATAGTTTATTTGTCATTAAATTGTTATATACTTTGAGACATGTTTGTTTCGCGGCTGGATCAAAACAAAATTGTTAGGGAGAAACACTTTTCATTATTTGTCATTAAATTGTTGTATAATTTGAAATATGTTTGTTTCGCAGTTCAACCATAACAAACTTGTTAGGACACTCAAGAGATAAGAAAAATTATACAAGGGTTGGATTTAGGTTCAAGTTATTATAATCTCATAAAAATCTTGTGTCTCGTTTATTTTCATGTTTGTAGTTTATTTGTCATTAAATTGTTGTACACTTTGAGACATTTATTTTGCGGCTAGATCACAACAAACTTGTTAGGGATAAACATTTTTCATTATTTGTCATTAAATTGTTGTATACTTTGAAACATGTTTGTTCAGTAGTTGAATCACAACTTGTTAGGGAGAAACACTCAAGTGAGCTTGCTAAAAAGACCAAATATGTAAGTTAAGAACCTAATATTGATGAAAAAGGTTAAACCGCTGGGTTTCGGGCCCTCTCATTTACATATTAAGGACTCTTTCTCTCTCTCCCAAACTAACGTGAGACATAATTCTTTATTCATGAGTCTAATAATCTCCCTCTTCATGAGTAACAAATTCTTTTTCAAGATACTTTAATACTGAACGCAATTCCACCATAACATCTATGCCATTTCCTCTACCAACCATAGATCCAATATTCTTCAACATCCAAACTGGATTTCAAACCCGGCCAATCCATGGCATACTTGGTCCAACAATAGTCAAACTTCTTGGCACTTCAGTCTATCACCAACAAGATAAGCTCTTCTTCAAGCACACTTCAAATCTCAATGCAAACCCACATTAACGTCCAAGGTCATCTCTTCTCTCAATCATAGACCCACTCTTCTTTAATATCCAAATTGAGTTCCAAGCTTCTGCCAACCCATGGCGCACTTAGTCCAACACTAGCCAATCTCCTTGGCACTTTAGCCCACCACCAATAAGAGAAGTTCTCTGATCTAACTCTAAGAAAAATTTACTTGCTTATGAGTAGTCCAATCTCGCAATTAGAAGATTCGGGGAAACACCAAAGAGAGTTCACCAAAAAGATCCAGTATGTAATTAAGTCAGGAATCCATCATTGACCAAAAAGTTTAAATTATTAGGTTTTGGGTCCTCACTTACATATTAAGGACTCTTTCTCCAGTTTTCGAACCAATGTGTGTTGTGATGTAGTCTCCATAGTTTGATCGGTTGAACCCTTGAGTTAGGATTTAGTGGTGATAGGAATTTGTCCCAAATTTCAATGGGTTACTCATCCTTTAGACAGGATGGATTTTCTAGTTTTGAGATTGGGTTTGATACGAATCTAATTCCATTTATACCCATCAATTTGCCCATTTTGCCATCTCTAGGATTTAGTGTCGGCCCTTTATGTTTGACAATTGAAGGGTAAGATTGCTGATCGAATGAATCCCTAATATTGAGATAAGTGATGGGATGGTGTGGGCTGTAGTATAATCTAATAGGGTTGAGGCTTAGTTTTATGGTGCTCGAAGATGTTGCAAACACTGGTTCGAATTTGACACATACAACTTCATACCTTTACCCCTATAATTAGAGAATATTGCGCCACTGCTCTTCAACAAGATTTTAGTTTTTTTTAAACATATTTAAGTAATATTATTCTTTTTTTTATCACTTTGTCTACTCCAAGAAGATTGATTAAAAATAATAAATAACTCATTTCGCCTCTCACATATAAATAAAAGCCAATCACCAAAGATTCAACTTTATCTTTATTCTTCTTCTCACTCTTGTCCAATTTGCTCTCACCATACAAATCCATTCGAAAAGTTGCTGTCTTTTTTTTTTTCTCAACACATATAAATTTGTAAAAATTGCTAGCTCTTGTTATTTCACCTTCACAAATAGATAAAACTTTATTAAGAATTTTGATAGGGATTTAAAATTTGAAAGTAGCATAATTTAACATTTTAAATTTGCCCCCATTGAATTTTTTTCTAGCTCCACCCCTACATGGCTCATGCTTTATATATAGAAAGATCAATGGAAAAATCATGCCATATGGTGTGCAAATTAATAAAAAATTAAGTTATATTTATTAATGCTAGTGGAAGTTATTATAACTTTTATATTTTTTGTTGCAAACAAAAATACAAAAGAAGTATGATTCTTTTTTTTTTTTGCCAAAGAAATAACAGATAAAAAAGAAATTATTAGAAATTATTGGAATTTATTGAATTTTAGTAGTTATCTATAGTAAATATTTACTTTTGGAAAAATAAAAGATGATAAAAAATTTTAACACTAAAACCATGCCTCATGCTTTATATATAGAAGGAAAATCGTCCAAAATATACCTTCCAATTCGCCAGTGGAATTTTGTCATTCCTTAAATTTAAAATGGTGATTTTACTTTCCTCATAAAAGTATAAGAGGTCTAATATGATCGAAATCACTAATTTCAACCACTTATGGCCTGAAAATAACCAAAAACTCTTTTAACAAACAATCAGGGCAAAAGTAAAAGCGACTATAACTAAGGCAGGTTTAAGCCAATTTTTTTTTTCTCTCTCTGTCTCTCTCCATTTCTTCTCTTTTTTTTTTTCATTTTTCCTTTTCTCTTCTCTCCCTCAGCAAATCGTGGAATTGGAGTCTGCAAATCATAGATTTAGCTCTACATTTGCAATAATTACTTTTTTTTTGTTTTTTTTTATTTGGTGTTGTCTTCGAAGTTAGAAAAATATGCAAATGTGAACTCTTCAATCGCCGTTTTAATCCTTTCAAGATCTTTACCCAAATCACTAGAGAAATCATCCACAACAGTCTTAATATCGGTCCGCCTGTCGTATTTAGCTAGCCCTGACTGAGTTCGACACATCCTTGATCTTATCCAACTTCTGAGACACCCGGAGTAATTCAACCCTCTTTCCACAAGTTAACAGGTCAGAAGAAGTTCCTTTTCTTGGTTCCTTGCCTTCTCCTAGACTCTTGACTGGGAGCAGAAATATTGCAACGTTGGAAAACTTTTTTAAGACTAAAGTAACTAAGCTATAAGACTAAAAAATCCATGCTAAAGTTGGTCAATGGTCAAAGGAAGGACTCTTTCTTGTACCTAGTAGTTGGGATGGAGAGGGGTGGAAGGGTAAATATATATATATTTTCACCTTTTATTTGTTCCTTGATTTTTTCCTAAAAAACTAAGATCATCACGTTTGGTCGTGTTACAAAATAAGAGCTAATTCATTGTTAATTTTATTATTTAATTACTAGTGTTACATAAGTAATTGATCATCTGAAACTCTCTTTGTTAAATATTAATAGGTGTGTTTTACATATTACCCCCACTCTTTTAATTTCAAGAAATGCAACTATTAAAACTTATTAAAAATCTTCACAACTAGTAGGGTATTTTTTGGAAGCTAAGGTGGGGAGGGGGCAACGTAGCTCCACACCTGCCTCAATCTTAACACTTCTGCAGTTATCTGATCTTAGGCATTTAGGTTTGCTAAAGTTCCAATGTGGAGCAAGAGAATAGCAGTACCTTTTCATTCCTGAAAAATCCTTTGTCTTTTATTCCCATTTGATAATTTCAGTATATATGAAAATAAAATACTAATAGTTCCTAGAAGAATGCGCCTTATAATAATTACCAAACAGAATACATATCTAAACTAGATTAAGCATTTTATGAACAACATGAACATGTGCACGATAAATATACATATGCTGTAAATTTGGGCAATTTTGATAATAAAAATATTGAATTCAAATTTAAAATTCTGCACAATAATTTCTTAACATGAACAAAGAAACAATGCGAATAGAAAAACAATCCTGAAAAGTTAAATTTAACATAAGAATTGCAATGAAATGCTAACAAGCACATGGATTATCAAAATTGATAATATAAATGAGGAGTTACACGCGTAGCTCTATTGTGATAGGTTTCTTGCAAATACAAAGACCAACAAAGATCATAGTGGTCGCTCCTAAGGCATGAAAATTGTTTATTTTTACCTTCTGAGTTGCATCTTACTAATGCTGTAGGCACCCTTGTAAATATGTTCGAAAATCCAGCACAGACATGGAATTGGTCATTAAAAAATGGGTAGACGTTTCTTTCCTTTAAATTAATGCTTGTCTTATGATTTGTCCACTTAACCAAACACAAGGAACCGTAGAGAATTAAAAGTAGTGTGACAGTTTATTGGCATTTTTTGACAATGAAAATTATTGGAAAGTTTCAGTCCAATTAAAATGTGACAAACTTTACATGATCTTGTCGTAAATTACACATAACCTCCCTTGGTTTTTCATTGGCACATGATTCCCCTTAGATTTCAAAATATCCCCATAACGCCCTATGATTTCATGGGATACAATAAATAGACAGAAAACATCAATGGCTATAGTGAGTGGACAGAAGTGCTCCAAAAATGCATGTGACGAAATAATGATATATACTTAATGTCCCGTATGATTTGTATGAATATCCATTTTAATCTTCTGTAGATTTTGCATTTATCTATATAATTCTCCTATTGTTTTATGTAAGACGGTCTGGTCATTGTTTGAATTAATGTTTTAATAAAGGTAATACTGGTATTTCAAATAAATATATTTTAGAAGGTTACTTTGAACAGAAATTCAGTTCATCAAGTATTAGTTTGCTTTTGATTTTCCTTTTAGCCATGAAACAATCACATATGTAATTGCACTTATTGTGTACTACATATCCTTCGCTATTAATTAGAGTAAATATAGTTCAACTATGGGATAATATTCGATTACAACTAAATATTAAGTTGTTATAAATTAACCATTTTTAATGTGTTTAATTTGAATCCTTGTCTTACAAATACTATATTCACTTTTATACACTAGCATTTTAAGTTGTCCTATAAAATTTTTTGTTAAATAAAAAATTAAAAATATGAAAAATACAAAGCGCCATTGTAAAATGAAAATAGTTAAGGAGAATGAGTATAAGTGAGACTTTGTGTAACATTTGAATGATCACATTAGAATTTAGTAACATGAAGGGATCCCATCCAGATACCAAATTGGGAGAAGTGAAGACAAACGCTAATTAAATTTGAATGAAGAATTTACACGTACAATTGCTGCAGTGTAGGATTTTTCTCAGGTCTACACGTTCCTACCGTAGGTCTGCTGTGCTTCCTAGTCCAAATGGCCATTTTATGATGCATCGATTTTTCGTCTGGACACACACAGCAGACCTACGGTAGGAACGGTCAATGCGTTCCTACCATAAAGGATCCCATCCGGAAATTTGCAATCCCGTCAAAATCCATTACTGCGTATTAAATTTTCGTTAGGGACCCATTCATCTGATGGTTCACGTCCAGGCAATGTTTTAAAAATCGGACCGTTAATTGAACCGGTGAAGTGAAAGGGTCGAGGTTCAACCGGTCGGATCGGTTCAACCTCGGTTCAATGAATTTTTTAAAAAATAATTTATATAAATATATATATGTACAAAATAAGACATGTAATGGACTAATTTAATATTTTATATGATGAAAAGTTTACTATTTTTTAATAACTTGGATTTTTAAAAATAAATTTTTTAAATTATAAGTTAAAACAAATAAATTTCATCTCAATTTCAATTATATCTAAATTCAACCCCAAAATATCACAATATTTTGAAATTATACAAAATTCATGTCTCTGAGAATTTAGATATTATGAACTTAAATTTTAATTTACGTTTTGGGATTTAGATATTGCAATTTAAAAAAGAAAATTTGGAGTTCGAAGGAAGTCAAGAAAATCGAAAATAGAAATGTAAACTCAATAAAAAAACAAAAAATAAGATAAAAGTGAGTGGTTGTGGCATTAAATAATTTGGGTTAAAAAAAATTCTTTTTTAACTTTTTTCAATTTAATGGACAAAAACAAAATTAAAAGATGGAAGAAAACATCAATAAATTAAAAATAAAGAGGTTTGATTAAAAAGGGAGTGACAAAAGAAAAGAGGATAGAGAGAGAGAGAGTTGAAAATTAAAAAGAAAGAGCCATGAGGGGATGAGATTTTGTAAGAAAAATGGAAAAAAGAAATATGAGTGTTTGCTTTATATAAATAAGTTATCAAAAAAAACTAATAAGATGTGATGGTGCAACGGTTAATACATTGGTCTTTTATTACAAAGGTCTTGGGTTCGAATCTTGATAGCTGCATTTTGCAAAACTTAAAAAAAAAAAAAAAAAAGAGGGAAAGCTGAAAACCGGAAAACCGCCGGTTCAATCCGGTTCGGCGGTTTTCACGGTTCAACCGGTCTTTGACCGGTTTTCTAGCAAAGTCAACAATGTGATTGAACCGGACCGGTGTCATGGCCGGTTCGCGGTTCAACCGGTCGAACCGGCCGGTCCGGTCCGGTTTTCAAAACATTGCGTCCAGGCGACTTGGTTGACCGACTTGCTAAAGTAAAGTCATCCTATAGGCTAATCATTTTCGGGGGGCGTGTACAACTTTCATGATTCCTCAACCAAAATGTTGGCTCCTATTTTACAACTGTAATTTGTGGATATTTAGCCTTTTATTCTTTTGATGCCTGCCTTTGACATGATCTCCAGAAATTTGTTGTTCCACTTCCATTATTACATGCTTTGTTTGCTTATTAGCTTCCATACCAAATTCACTAGCCCCGTTAATTTTCTTTCGTCTTACTGTGTAAATACTACATACAACCCTAACAGTGCGACCGGCAGCATTTACAGAACCAATCTAAATTTCATGCTTGACACCCTTTCTTCAAATGCATCTCGGACGGACACCAATGGCTTCTATAATTTCAGTACTGGCAATGACCCTTCAAACAAGGTCTATGGCCTCTTTCTCTGTCGAGGCGATCTCAGCGCTGATGTTTGCAAAGAATGCGTAGCAAGTGCCAGCACAAGAGTATTTCAAGAGTGCCCGAATCGGACGGCTGCTATTGTTTGGTATGACGAATGCTTGGTACGTTTTTCTGACCAGACGATCTTCTCCAACTATGACTAACAGGGTTAAAAAAAGATCAAAATACAACAACTAAAACCAATATATGATAAAGAAATGAAAAATATATATACTAAAAAACTCGTAAAAATTTGATTTTTTAAATTAAAATCTGGCATTTTAGTCTATTTTCATTTTTTTTACATAGTTAGTGGTTCTTGGAATTCTAAAGAAGAAAAAATAAGAGTTAAAATAGGTTGTTTATGAAGGATACATGACAATATAATACAAGATGGGACCGAGAGTAAGCTAGGAAGTGATACGTAAAACCTATTGTGTATTCATCTCCCTTGAGATTTGGCCAAATTATAAGTCAGACCTATTGTGCATGTATTTCCATGAAATTTGACCAAATTACCAATCAAACTTTAAAGTTTGATCATAGTACTAAGTAATCCTAAGTATTGATAATGGGGTGAGAGACTGGTAGGATTGCAAGTTAATTGTGCCAGCTTCTCATTGCCAAGATCAGGACAAGTAAACTTGGCCTCATCTGAGCTACAAAACACCCTCTCTGGTGGCACTTGTAACTTATGTTTTGAAACTCGAACTGGCAAGAAACTCGACTGAGTTCAAGGGTCAGGGGCCATTAGATTCGATCAAGTCGGACTAGTATTAAAAGCCGGATGATGTCATTATGATGTCATAAATATTATTAATTTTTTAAAATAAAAAATACGGAAAAAATACTATTAATATATTAATTAGGTTCATTTTTACCTCATAGTCCTTGCATCACATCAAATTCTTAAAACAAATTGAACAAAATGACAAATCAATATCAAATACTTAATACGAATTTTAAATAAAAATTCAACAATCAAATTTTAAATTAATTTGTTAACGTTTATAAAGTTCAAATGCACATGCATGATAAGTCTTAAACAAAATTGAGACTTATTTGTACAAAGTGCAAAAGCTAAAGTTGCACACAATAATTATAAAAGAAAGTTGCAAGCATAATTGTAATTGTTCAAAACATAAAGGGTCGAAACACAAAATTAAAAAAAAAATTAGACTTGGAAGGCAGTTGCCTCCTGGCCTTATCTTTGGTCTTCCTACTCTTCAATCGGTCCAAACACCCGTCCCTTATACTTTGACGCCATTAATTCCTCCTCATGCATCAGGCGGAAACATTTCCGCCTCTTTCTTCTCCTTCTTCTCCTCAACCTTCAACCAAATTAAAAAGGAATTCCTTTTTTTTTTTTTTGCTTTTTCCAGTCAACTTCAACCAATGTTATTAGAAAACAGAAATTCACCAAATTAAAAAGGAAAAAGAAAAAACATGACATCATCAAATCACTAGCATGCATCATCACCAAATTACCAGGGGGTTTCATTCTCTGCATTCTCTTTTTTTTCCTTTCACTTTGTGATTTTCTTTCTTGTTTCTTTTCTTCAAATAGGCAAGATTCCTCTCTCTTCCTTTATTTTCATTCTTTTGTTAATTTCTTTCTTTCTTCTTTTTTGTTTAGATCTTGATCTTTAGAAGTTGATAATGAGGATATATTCATAGATCTATCTTCTCTCTTCCTTTTTGTCATTTTCTCTTAGAACTTTTTGCTTTCAATTTCCAATACATATTACCAAATTGTTGGAGGGATCAAATTATGGCTTTAAAGATGATGAAAATTTTGGGAAAAAGAAAAAGAAATCAGCAATTGGCAAAAATATAGCCAAAAAAAGTACAAAACCAGGTTTTTCGGTCAAACCCAATAAAAACCAGATTTGGTCGAGTTTTTGACATGCTGTTTTTAAAGATGATTCAGACCGAATAATTGGTCGGTTCTCGGTTTGACCAGTTGGATCGACTGGTCCGGTTCGAGTTTAAAAACAGTGCTTGTAACCATAGAGGTCCCGGGTCCCTGATAATGCCATGACCAAAAGGCAATGTGATAAGAGTTTATTTTACGTATTTTTAAGTGCATTTTATTAGTTAATTTTGAGTTGATTATTTAGTTTTATAATTAAAATAAAGAGGTTTTTGGTAAAATTATATATTTTTGGTAAAAGTGGATAATATTGCATTTCTATTGATTTTAATGGTAAAAACTTCATTTTTATGCAGGAATGATGATTCAATCACCAAAGGATGTCAAATGAGGTAAAAAATAGAGATTTGGTGATAAATTCAAGTGGCAACAAGAAGAATGAAGTGAAAAACGTTCAAGTGAGGAAATGCAATACAAGTCAGTTTTGACACTTTTCAGTATTTTGACCATATCTGGAGCTACACTTATCGGATTGAGGTGATTTTTATACCATTTTAAAGCTAAGAAAGAGACCTACAATTCGTATGAAGACATCGAAATCCATTTCTGCCATCTTCATGGGCAAAACGTTGGAATACAGAAGCTGCACCCTGTGGTCGGAAGTTAAAACAGAGGTTTGAACAGGTGACAGTATTTCGATCATATCTCAGGCTACAAAGCTCCGATTTGGATGATTCTTGAAGCATTGGAAAGCTAACTCAAAGGGCTACAACTTTTGTGTTTTGTACAAAAGCTAGTTCGGCCTTTATGATAGAGAAAATCGCAGATGAAGTAAGGCCAAAGTGAATACGCGAGTACACAAAACGTGACTTGTAACCGCGTTTTGTGTAGGCGCGTTTTATAGCCGAAATTCTGCAATTTGACTCAGCCAATTCTCTTGTGTTCATACCACTTTCCAGCTATAAGATGCAAGGGAATTCGGTGCACATGCTTCAGAAGAAAAAAGGGCAAGAAAAGTGGCTTATTTTCAAGTCAAAAATATTGGTTTTTGACTATGCTAACAAAGTGGAGATTTGGGAATCAAAGGATAGAATTTGACTTGGAAAAATGGAGCATTTGAGTGTTTTTTATGCAGAGATATGGGGAGAGATCTGGGAGTCATTCGTAGCTTAGTTTCTGACAGAAAAACATAGTCTCTCTAGCTAGGTACTTGCAAGGGACAATTGAGGTTTCATCTTGTAATCATCTAAGTTCAAGACAAGGAGATTTTTGGAAGGCTTCACCATATCTTGGCTAAGACTTTCTTTACTCTTTTTGTATTTGTAAATTCATGATGATTTACATTAATGAAGTTATGAGTGTTTTATCATTCATGAGTAGCTAATTTTCTTTATCTAGGGAGTAGATGAAGCTTATGGCCAAATGATATGAAGTGATTGTTATTCATTCTTGTTATGTCTTGTATTAACTTATCTACTTGTGTATGTTGGATTACTTGTTGTTGCTTGATCACCAATAGCAGGTTTATAGTTATTTTTATTCATTGAGAAATGGTAAAAATAATGGAATGACACAAGTAGAACTTGAGTTGTATATTCATGAGAATAGAAATACATTCAAGTGGATGAAATCTGCATTTCATGTGTGAATAAGAACAGATTTAGTATTTACCAAGAGATTAGGAAAAACTAATCTGTTTTAACCCATTATTATCATGAGAATGTGATTTTGGTATTTCTGGAAATGAATCCTTGGTTAAACAAGAGCAGTAACAAGTGTTGAATTAATTCATTTTAGATCTTTTGAGTCATAAGTGGAATCTACATCCCTAGATCTTAATATTTAGTGAATTCTACTCCTATTGTGAAATTGCATTTATCTAGTTAAGAACTCTTGTAGTTGAATTAAAATCTGAAGTTTCTGCTCAAATTAATTGTGAGTCTAAATAATAGAGTAAATTAGTATCTAATAATTGTTTTAAATTGCTCCTCGTGGGATCGACCCGATACACATCTCGTACTACAATTGCGACCTGTATACTTGCAGTCCAACGGGTGTAAATTCGGAATTAAACTTGCATTGATAAAAAAATTCCCGTCACAATGTTTTAAAACTCGGACCGTTAATTGAATTGGCGAGGTATTCAAATCGAGGTTCAATCGATCAAACCGGTTCAATTCTGGTCAATGAATTTTTAAAAAAATAATTTATATAAATATATATGTACAAAATAAGACATGCAATGGACTAATTTAAGACTTTATATGATGAAAAGTTTAATATTTTCAAAGAATTTGGATTTTCACAAATAAAATTTTAAATTATAAGTTGTAACAAATAAATTTCATCTTAATCTCAATTGTATCTACCAAAAAATAATCTTAAATCCAACCCAAAATACCACAATATTCTAAAATTATACAAAATTCACGTCTATGGGAATTAGACATTATGAGTTTAAATTTTTAATTTACGTTTTTGGGATTTAGAGATTATAACTTGAAAAAAAAGAAGTTTGGAATTTGAAGGAAGTCAGTAGAAAACAGAGATACAAACTTGATAAAAGGCAAAAAATGAGAAGACAGTGAGTGGATGTGCCATTTAATAATTAGTCTTTAGGGTTAAGGAAAATCTATTCTTTTTTTATATATTTTTTTCAATTTAATAAACGAAAACAAAAAACCGGCAGTCAACAGTTCAATCCGGTTCGCAAGGTTTAAACAGTTCTTATAGATTTTTAACTCCAATCAACCCAAAATATGAATCGGACAGGAGTTATGACTGATTTACGATCCGATCGGTTGAACCGGCCAATCCAATTTGATTTTCAAAACAATGCCAGAAGGGATATGAGCTCCTTTGCATTAGTGAACCTCGAGTCTCGACTGACAACTTATACTTTGGCTGGTCAACAAAAAAGACGGTAAATGTTCCAAATTCCCCACCAACGTACATTTTTAAAGACAAAAATGGATATAGATCGAGTCAATTATTTAATTACAGATGGGTCTCACTTTTTTGCCCAAAAAAATGATCATGTGTGGATCATGTAATTGATTCAGGTTAAGAAACTATCAAAAAATTTAAGTTGGGACCAAATTTTTACCGATTTGATTTTGTAAGGGATGTAAAGTTACAATTTTAAAAGTGAATAACAAAAAAATTCATTAAACTGAAATGTGAAAAACATTTTGAACAATTTTCCCTTTCAAAAGCTGCATTATCTTTCCTTCTAAGGAAACAAAAAAGCCCAAATCTCATCTACTAGCATTACCATTACATACGTTCAAATTCCACAACTGTAACACCATATATGTACGTATGTACGCGTGATGCGTGTATGTATGTGTGTCTGCATGCTTATGAAGCGAAGGAAAAAGTAGAAAGGAGAAAATGACTTGGTTATACCAGTCTCGAGGGAATTGAAATGAGGAGGTGGTTATGGTGATTGCGGTGGCAGTTGTAATAGATCTGAAATGGAGTAAATAAGGTTTGAGACGAAGAGGGTGCTTTCTTCTTTCATTTTATTTTACCTTTCCACACCGTCGGTTTCTTCTTAGTATTGGTGCATCTTCCTTTACTTTATATTTAATGTTTCTTCTCCACTTCTTTGTCTTTTATCACGTTCTATTCTGATACGTACTTTCTTGTTCTTCTGGGGGAAACACCTATTTGCTAATTTGCCACCCAGCTTTTCTAAATTTAGTAATTAATTATCTTCGGCTTTTTTTGCTAGCAATTGTTGTGCCTAAAAATGCTATCCCATTTCTTTTAATTTTTATTTTCCAAGTCTTTTTAAAGTAAGGCATTGTTGTCATTTGATTATATCCAACGGTTGGGTCTGGACAGCCTCATTTACAAGCGTAGTTGTACTTTGGATCAAGCACAGAGCTAAGTTTGTAAATTACTGAAGCCACAGGGGAGTTTAATTCTATTAATCCATAACTAGAACAATTAGTATGCTAGGATTGAAAATTGATTGTCAAAATTTTTTTTATTTACCGTCAACATGGAGTATGTGAGACGAAAAGGCAGTGAAAAACTTTTAAAGATACTGAAAGAATATTTTTTCAAATAATGTATTCTTGCATAGCTATCCGTCTATCTCCTATGAGCTGACTTTTGAAGTAAATTAAACTTCCTTTAATCCAGGCAAAGGACGAAGACCCCCACGAGCAGTTTTTCCAATTGCTGTCCCATTAATTGGGGTTGCTGTTGTGCTATTTATCATGGCTTTAGTTTTCCTGAAAAGAAGATTGCGGAAGAGTTATGTTGCTATGGCACTGGAAACAAGTGGTAAAGTTGATTGATTAATATCACAAACACTTCAGATTTGTTTGAACAAATAAATTAAGTGTATTTGCTTATTTCTGGTGTAGATGGCGTTGCTGATATCTTCACTGCCGAATCTTTACAGTATAGCTTAACTGAAATTCAAATTGCCACAAATAACTTCTCTGTGGATAACAAAATTGGCGAAGGTGGATTTGGTCGTGTATACAAGGTCTTTGCATGAAATATTTTGCTTTTGTGAATTTGAATATCTACACATTTAATATTTCAATTAAATTCTAGTATGCATGTTTTCTCAGGGTGTACTTGGTAATGGACAAGAAGTAGCTGTTAAAAGGCTGTCAAGGAGCTCAGTGCAAGGTGCAGAAGAATTTAAAAATGAAATTGTAGTAGTCGCAAAGCTTCAACACAGAAATCTAGTTCGGCTATTGGGATTTTGCCTGGAAGGAGAAGAAAAGATACTCATCTATGAACTTGTTCCTAACAAAAGCCTTGACTACTTTCTCTTTGGTGGGTTCAATCTAGACATACTTATAGTAATTTTTTGTTGTTCCATGTGATCTTGTTCTATTTTACTTGACTTGCCATTTTATGGAAATGACGGACAAATGTTTATGGTTTAGACCCTTAAACCACAGACGCACTCAAACTTTAGTTCTTAAACTTTAATTTTGGATACTTCACCTCCTAAAGCGTCACATTTGTCACACATCATACAATCACTCTCTCAATTGTCAAAACTAATATTTTAGAAGTGGGATGGAATATTCCATTTGTTTTAATGATTTCATTAATAATTATACTGAAGTGGGACAATTAAAAACCTTTAGGGTGAAGTGTCCACAATAAAAATTTAAGAACTAAACTGAGAGTGCATTTATATTTTAAAAGCTAGAGATGTTATTTACCTATTTGATTATGCTTTCTGGAATTATTGATTTAATAATTCTCAATGCTAGCACAATATATTGTGTTTAAATTTGTGTAGATCCAGAAAATAAACGATCATTGAACTGGTCAAGACGTTACAATATCATTGGAGGTATAGCAAAAGGACTTCTTTATCTGCATGAGGATTCTCGTCTAAGAATTGTTCATCGCGATCTCAAAGCAAGCAATATATTATTGGATGGAAATATGAGCCCAAAGATCGCAGATTTTGGCATGGCAAAGATTTGTGGAGTTGATCAATCTGAAGGAAACACAAATAGAATTGCTGGGACATTGTAAGTTTTGTGCCCATACTATCTTTTCTCACATAATATGACTTTGAATCTTTATTG
>NW_020863801.1:0-25030 GCF_003713205.1 Coffea eugenioides
TGAGCAAGAACTTCAGCTTCAAGTGTTGGTTCTTCTGGATTTTCTTGCATTGTAGATTAAACCCATTTGATTCTTTTTAATTAGAAGAACTAATCATTTCTGCTTTGAAAGTGCTTGAGATTCTTGATTGTCATTGGATCGCAGAATGAACCCTCTTCGCCATATTTTAATTAGAACAAATGGATTTAGTTTCTTTGCAGATTAGTGTTTGCAGAAACCGCTGCCCAGCGGAACTGTTGTAAAGCGTACTTTTTTTTTGAGGGGGAACTGGTGTGGAGTGCAATCCAAAGTTGGATTTGGCTTAGATTAAGCATAAAAATTGGTTGAATATTGTTTAAATTGAACTATAGTTCGGCCATCAAATTTGGATCATAATCGGTTAGGTAAACTTTGATTTGTTGTTTTCTTGGTTGAGGAGCCAGGAAAAGGAGGTGGTTGTGATGGTGTTGTTATATAGGATTATGGGGTTATTTTGGATTTCTGAACATGATTGGACTGTTGCGTGTTTAGTAATGAATTATTACTTGTAAATGGTTAGTTTGATTGAGTTTGCTGGCCAACAAGGCACATATGGTAATATGCAAGTGTTGGATTTTGTACAATTAGTGAGAAAGCTTAACTTCTGCGCAAGATGAAGATTGTATTTTTTTCCTTCCTGTGAGAGGAGAAGTGAGTAAGCACTGCCAATCTTATTTGACATCTCTCTCTCTCTCTCTCTCTCTCTGTGAAAGCTGGTCTGGGGGAAGAGAGGCACTATTCCATTCATTAGCTTCATTGTGATAACATTGCTGTCCATGAGGTTAACTGAAATGAAAAGTCATGTTTGAAACATGGATTTCCAGAAGTGTAGCTTTACCGTTATTTTCTTCATTCCAAAGTTGTTTTCTTGGGGATGTAGAGGGGGCAGTGCAGTTGTTTACTGTTACTTTTTCCCATAATTACGTAAAGTGAACTGTATGCTTCAGTTTAAATAATATATGCCATATTTGAGAATCCTCGTATGTTTAACTATTAGCATCTTTCTTGTTACTAACCTTATATTAACTCTCTTTTATTTGCTTCAGTGAAGAAGCCAACAAAAAAAAGTTATTAAGAAGTAAAAGTTCCAGAGATGGGGAAAAGGTGCTCTATAGTCCCAGGCAGGAGAGACTTTTGAACTGTAAATTCACTACTTTAAAGCTTGTCTTGGGCATTATTATACTGGGAGCATTTTTGATGACCTTACACTCCCTAACAATTTATGAAGCAGAAAGTGCATCAGCCTCTGGCTCTGGGTATGCTGTTTTTGATGCATGATCTGCATTTGGTTCTTTTTGAACCTTTTATGTTACTTCTCATAAGTTGACCTGATTCTGACCTATTTGTCTATATTTACTGGTTAACTTACTTTTTTTTATATTTAACATTACTGATCATATAGAGGACAGTTTTATACCCCTTTTTACAATTCAATTTTAATCTAAAAGTTATCATCTATTCAAATCATAATCACTTTCTTGATTTTGGAACAGTCCAAATTTGGTAAATAGATGGACAAGAGATATTACTGCTGCAGATGGACGCTATGTATCTCTTTTAGCTATTAACTGGGATGAAGTGTCCAAAGTTGTTAATAGACTGACTGATAGAAATGACTACCGGGGAATAGGATTGCTAAACTTCCATGAAAGTGAAATCGGTCAATGGAAGCTGTTCTTTCCAGATGCTGAGCATGTTCTTCTTAACCTCGAGAGTGTCACCAGTGATGTTACATGGGATACATTATATCCTGAATGGATAGATGAAGAAGAAGAATACGAGGTTCCCACATGTCCTACTCTGCCAACGATTCAGTTTTCTGGTAAACCACGTATTGATTTCATAGCAGTGAAGCTTCCCTGCAACAAATCTGGGGAGTGGTCAAGGGATGTGGCTCGTCTGCATTTGCAGCTTGCTGCTGCTGGACTTGCTGCAACTGCAAAAGGATCTCATGCAGTTCATATCCTTCTGGTCACTGATTGTTTCCCAACACCTAATCTCTTTAGTTGCAAAGAGCTGGTTGCACGTGAGGGTAATACGTGGCTTTATGAACCAAATTTACATACACTAAGAGATAAGCTTCACCTTCCAGTGGGATCTTGTGAGCTTACAGTTCCTCTCAAGGCTAAAGGTCAGTTGGATTCAAGTTCTACTCTGTCAATTAACTTTAGAAATCCTTAGTTAACATTACATACTTCAATTCTACCAGTGCAAAGCAAAAAGGGGAAAAAAATATGTCTTTAAAATGCTAAAATAACCTTTTACTAGCTCAACTTGGATTCCTGCATGTTATTTTGTGCTTGCCATCCAACCTATCAAAGTCATAATCACATTACCGTGCTGAGTCAATTAGATTCATGCTCATTATGCCTTCAGAGGTTTTAATTTGTTTTAGAATGTAAAAATCTGAATCCTTTGGTGTAACAACTATCTAGTAGTCTGCTTTACATAATAGGATGCATTCTGCCCAATACCAAATTAATGAAAGGCATGGAGCATCTGGATGCGCTTGATTTCTAGCTCCAACTTGAAAATGCTGGTTAACATATTTTTGTTATACAGAGAGCTGGCATACTGGAAATGCGCACCGAGAAGCATATGCAACAATCCTGCACTCCGCACATGTTTACGTCTGTGGGGCTATTGCTGCAGCTCAGAGCATCCGCATGGCAGGTTCGACGCGAGATCTTGTCATTCTTGTTGATGAGACCATAAGTGAGTATCACAGAGGAGGTCTGGAAGCAGCAGGCTGGAAAATCAGGACCATTCAAAGAATCAGAAACCCAAAAGCTGAACGAGATGCTTATAATGAATGGAACTACAGCAAATTCCGCCTCTGGCAGTTGACAGATTATGACAAAATCATCTTTATTGATGCGGATCTACTGATACTTAGAAACATTGATTTTCTGTTTGAGATGCCAGAGATATCTGCAACGGGGAATAATGGTACACTTTTTAATTCAGGCGTGATGGTGGTGGAGCCATCAAATTGCACATTCCAGCTGCTAATGGATCACATCAATGAGATTGAGTCATATAACGGTGGAGACCAGGGTTACTTGAACGAAATCTTCACGTGGTGGCACAGAATCCCAAAACACATGAACTTCTTGAAACATTTCTGGATGGGAGATGAGGAGGAGATCAAAGAAATGAAGACACGTCTATTTGGAGCTGATCCTCCGGTGCTCTATGTTCTTCACTACCTGGGGCTGAAACCATGGTTATGCTTCCGTGACTATGATTGTAACTGGAATGTGGACATTTTACAGGAATTTGCGAGTGATGTTGCGCATAGGACATGGTGGAAGGTCCATGATGCAATGCCAGAGAACTTGCATCGCTATTGCTTACTGAGGTCCAAGCAGAAGGCAGCACTAGAGTGGGATCGCAGGCAAGCTGAGAAAGGCAATTATTCAGATGGCCATTGGAAGATTAAGATTCAAGACCCTCGTTTAAATACTTGCTTCGAAGACTTCTGTTTCTGGGAGAGTATGCTATGGCATTGGGGTGATAAGAATTGGACAGATAATGCAACGGCTACGTCAACACCAAAAACGATCCCAACAGCTTCTCTTCCTTCCTAGTCATGCGGTCTTCTGCACTTTTATATACCCAATATACAACTGTAAATGACACGTACGTCAGAATTCTGGAAAATTACCGGGGTTTAGATAAAGTCAGAATGCATTCGTTTGGTCTTCAACTTCTTGATGCTGCAATTTTCATAGGAGTATGTCTGACTATAGATGTTTCATAACAAAGATCTTGCAAATATAAGGTTTTGGGTATTCTGAGACACCATTTTTTCCACTGTGACGGTACAAATGAAGGTTTGTTAGCTTTTGGGGCTGACTGATGTTTGGTCCCCTTCATCATTCTTCCTCAAGCTCAGCTGTCTCTCAAGTTTGGTAGTTGCATTTGAGGCTGATTCTCTTTCCTCTTCGTTTTATCTGCCCATTGACAGAAAACAGTATATGTTATGAAAATGACTGGATAGCAGAATCAAGACTTATTTGTTTCAATTGTTTTGTCGTGTTTAGGTTGCCACAATTCTGGTTCTTACCCTTCTGTTCGTCAATAGTAAGAAAAACTCGTGAAAGTCCCACAAGATTTTCTTACCACAATTCTGATTGTCCCACAAGTTTTATTGTTAGCATTTTGACCCAAAACTACTTTAAAATCTCATGAAAGCCCCAAAAGTTATAATTTTGCTTGCATCCAGGAAGTCCCTCGGCCAGTCTTTTTGTGCTTTATGACTAATAATAATAATAATAATAAACCTCAGTAGTATTAATTGTTCAACATTTTCAAACTAATCTTTTTAATTTTAACCTTCTACAGTTCCGCCTCTCCTTGCGCCCTTTCGATCTCTAGCTGTCAGGTTTAGGATTCAAATCCTTAACCTAGCAGCAAGAAAATTAATTAGAATAAGGTGTTTCAGTTTATTTGAATATTTAATATCCAAAACCTGTAATAATATTAGGTTGTTGACAAATTTGTTATCTTTCCTTGTGAGTCCATGCAGCAAACTCCGTTTTAATTCCATTCAATCAATTTCCATCTCTTCTTCAATTCTAGATTCTTCAAACCAAAAAAAGAAAACTTGAATAAAAGAAATAATTTAACATTTAGAAAAGTACTGACACATACAATTATAAAAATAGTGTTATAGATTACAAATAGAGTAGATAAAATTAAACTTAATTGGAGGAGAAGGAGATATCAGAAAGTTTTTAAACTTGTCCCCATATATATGCTTGATTGACGATCCAATTCTCATGGATGTAATAACAAAGTGACAACTTTAAAATTTTGAATTCTAATTTACTTGATGTGATAGAAATAAGATTTTAATGTTACATTTAACCAAAAAAAAAAAATGATAGGATTAATTTTATATTTTATTCTCCACACTCCTCATATCATTCAGAAGTCGTCTTCTGATCAAATGAATTGCTGTAGCTCCATTCTGCGTATGTCTTGAATTGTCATATCTGATATGAAGCAAATTTGGCTCAAGGAAAAATTTAGATCTGACATAACGACTTTGAGAATTTCTAAATCTGACCAATTTGAGAGTTTTTCTCAATGTTTGTTATTTTTCTTGTTAGATCTGGTTTCCCCTTCTTTTCCTATTTTCCATGCTCCCCATAATTTTATTCAATTTGCAGACAGTCTTGAAAAATACTTTTGGTAATTCAAAGAAAAACCTCGATGCTATAAACTCAAAATTTTTTAATTTTGACGTGTGCCCTATCCTCTTTTTATTTTAAAGACTCCACAAAGTAAACTTTGATGCTAACAACTTCTGTTTTTGTATTCCATTATTGCATCTCGTCTATCTAACCAAATCTGCAAAATATATGCTACAAGCAACAACTTCTGTAATTTATTTCCATGCGTCATATTTATTAATTCTTATTGAAACTGAATAAAGTCCACTGCTTAATTTTTTTTTTTTTAAAAAATTCGTACTTCTGCATTATCTTTTTGTAATTGACTTCATTTCGCGAATCATCATTGTTGCACTCGTTTTCTTGAACGGAGATGCATTTGCTATTCCGCAAGTTGTGCAATTTAGTTTGACTTTGGTATAGGTTTTCGAAATATTTGTGATTTTCAAAGAAAAATTTTTGTACAAAGGGAACATTTCAGCAATGCAAAAATATTCTGAAAAAATTATTCATATATTGAAACCAATTAGATTGTTTCAAAATCATTGGTTTTCTTCAGACCTTTATGTATAACTTACAAAAGAAAAGATGAGAGAGAGAAATTGTTACATAGCACATTAACAAAAAAAAAAAAAAAAAAGCTACTCAAGTAATATCTCTAAATTACAATGATTCTATTCTTTTCTTTGCAGCCTTAACTTTTTTTCCTTGAACAGTTTGCACTTTAAACTTTAAAGTAATTAATATGTTGAGCCTCCCCCCTCTTCTTTGGGGAAGGTAAAATGTCGAACTTTTATTTTGAATTTGAAGAGTGTTGCAGAAACAATTTGCTTTAAGGGTCCAATCCACTGCTGCACCGTGGAAGGGAAAACCTATTGTAACGTCTCGGACTTTCGATCCTTTCTTGGATTTAATTTTTCCTCCTTCTATTATCACCGTGAAAGAGAAATAAAAGAAAAACAAAAGACAAGAAATTACTAAGTCAAAAAATTGATGATCCTAGCACGATTCTATCACTTTGATGTAACATTGCAGATTACATTTTCTCACTTCTTATGGATCCTTTTCGTTTTTTGTCCTTTGGATTAAACGATAAAAAAGTATCACTACTACTACTACACAGTTTATATTTCATCAATTGCTTATTATTTTTTACCATTTTATTTTTGGATTAACATTTTATGCACAACAGTGTATGAATTTTTCACTCTAACATTTATGGATGTGTACTACATATACATGAATTGAATTTCAAATAGAATTACATTTCCAAAAATTTCAAATATGTCTCATTTACAAAAGTACAAGTACATGAAAGTTATACACCCTAGTTCATGCCTACTTGCTCCGGCCTCCATTCCTGTAAGGAAAACAAATTAACAGAATGAGTTAAAAGTTCAGTGAGGTTCCCAAACAAGCAATCAGGTAGAGAAACCATGGAAGTATGACATTTAACAGTTTGAACACTTTAGACAATAATAAACAGTCATTCACGAAATAAACATTCATTCATTGGAAGGATACGTGCTCACTTGGAGCCATTCATTCAGTCATTCAGTCGCTGACCATTTCCCTTATTCCTCCGTCATTAGAAAATATTTAACAGTGAAAACTCCTTCAATGTTCATTGTCATTCATTCATTGATTTCATTGTATTGAATTTACTGGCCAATTCATTGTCATTCATTGAATTTTGAATTCATTGTCGAACTTTTCATTTTGAATTTACTGGCCAATTCTCCACCAGACTTCGTAGTAATACTCGAGTATACCAAACATTGTCCCAGGGTTACCAGCCGCCCGATCGAGTCCGCTTCTGGCTCGAGTTGACTGGCAACGAAGGGCAAGGACCCAATTCAGCCAAAAGGCTTACATTCATGCACAAGTAACATTCACTCATTTAATCATTGAAATTTTCACTTTCACTTAGGTCAAGTGCGATAAAGTACACACTTGCCTATCGAAAATCCATTTAACAATCATGTAAAAGCATTTAACATTCAAGTAAACATTCATAACAATTCACATAGTCATTGGAAGTACAATATGCAAAGAACACTCACCAGTTTAACCAAAATAACGTCAAAAGTTCGCTCCCGAGTTATGTTCTTGATCACCAACAAACCCTAAGAACAACTAAGATAAAGTATTATGGTTCAACCATTCAAAACTTAGGTAAACCAAAGAAAATCCAAGTAACTACTAGTGCAAAGGTGTAAATATAGTTTTGGAGTGAAAAGAGGATATTTGGACTCAAGGGACATGAGCAACCAAGGAGTTCCTCATTCCAATTCATGGCTGAAATTTTTAGCAACAAAACAATGAAAAGAAACAAGGTAATGCACCTCTTTAGGTTAGGATATTCACTCCAACTCAAACATACAATTATTGTTCAAGGTTTTAGCAAAGTGAAGTCAACGAGAGTGTGTCCAAAAGACTTCCAAACTAAAGACTTTGAGGCTAAAAGATAGCAAGGTGCAAAGCTGCCATCCAAACCAGGATTTTTCGCAGCCATGAAACAAATACAATCATGAGGTTTTTCACCTCCCAATCTCCGTAGTTTTCACTCAAATTCCCGCACAAAAGTCTTAACCAAGTTTTGGCTAAAATCAATTATGAAAAGGTTAGAAAACAACAAGGTAATAGACTTCACTATCACTTGGCCAACAAGAAAATTTTCAGCTAGCAAAGTGGGGAAAATACCAATGAAAATCCTTCCACTTCAACCAAAATTCAACACATAAGCGAAGCTTATAGGTTTACCAAGTATCTTAAGCAAGTTTATCACAAAATCAACCCAAACTTGAAGGAAACAAGCTGTCCCAAAATTTGGATAGCACCTCCCCTTATTTTCTTTACTTTTCCATCCAAACTCAACACCAAATTTCATCTCAAATCAACCTCAACTACAACCACAAGTCATAAGCTATAACATACACTTGATTAAGGCCACAAAACCATCCAAATATAACAAATTTATTGCTCAATACCAACCATACTCAAGCTGATTCTTGGAAACCCTAAGTTGAAATTTTCACATACAAGCTGGAATTTTTCTTAAGCAAGCCAAACTAACATATAAAAGCTAGATATTTCACATGGTAAAGCTATCAAATCATAGCCAACCTTAAGCATCATATAAGGGCTGAAATTTCCCCATAAAAGCTGAAAATTTCCAAATCTCCACTTCAATCCATGAAATTTCTCATCAAACTATCAATATTCAACTCTAAACCACTAGTATGCAAGTATTAGAAGTAAAGAGAAGTTTCTTGCCATAAATACCTTAAAACCCCAAGAAAGATGAAAACTTAGTGTTTCTTCCTCCAAAATCTCTCCACTCAAGCCTTTGATCTTCCTTGGATATCACTTTTTGTGGAGTGGTTTGCAAAATTAATGGTTAAACTCAAGATGCAAGCAAGAAATTGGTGGTTGAAGATGAAGTTTTCCTTTCCTTTTTCCCTCTCAATGGTTCGGCCAAGCTAGGAGAAAAATGGAAGGAATTTTTGGTCAAAATTTTATTTTATTAAAGGATAAGAAAGGTTTAGTCAAAGTCCACCTTCCAAGGATTTCGTGACACTTGGCATTCTTAAGGTTTGTTCTCATCTCTTTGTCTTCCAAGACTAAACTATCTAGCTACCTCTAATTATCTTTTAGCATCTTATAAAATAATACGCGTTCACGCAAAATTTCACCTAGTTTTCAAAAATTTATCGCACTTGCCGCTTTAGCGGGTCCCACTTTCATAATGCGTTTCAAACTAACATGAACTAAGTTATATAAGGAAAATTATTTAAAAACTAGACGCACTTATAAAAATATCTAGAAACTTAAGGTAATAAAGTAAAGTAAAGAAAATGTATTTGAAGAAATAAAGTAAAGTAAAATAAAGTAGAAAATTTTTCAAGTCCTCACAGTTGATATCAGACTTATGATCATGTGTAAATGTATTGAAGGCTAACAATTTTTTCCTTTTGTTTTCCTTCTCTTCTTTCACTTTTTCTTTCTACAATTCAATCTCTTCAACCATTAAAGAACCAACAAATTCTTCTAATGGCATAGTACTGAGATTTTTGACCTTTATATTGTAATAACCTTCGGTTTCTACGCCTTTAGTAGTGCACACAATATTTTTATATGGAGTTCAGTTTGTGAACATTCTTTGCTGGTATTTACCAAAGAGTTGATGAAGCCTATGAATCTCTTCATCATCTTTATGATGGTTTCTTTTGACTCCATAGTGAACACCTTGTAATCATGGACCAATTATATCCTCTTTGAGGTTTTCACATCATTGGTTCCTTCATGTGATTACTTTGAGTGTCCTCTGTAAGTCCCTGACAAATCTACACTGAGAAATACGATTGCACTCATCTTGAGCTAGTGCATAGTGGAATAAATTTAAAGCAGCCATATTTATAGTGATCAATATACCATTCCCATTAGTTTATTCATCCAACTCTTTAGGAACATATTCACCTTTATCATTGGTCTTCGTGAGAATATAATCACCATTTTCAACTATTTGTCGTAGGTCATATCTTAGAAACCCAAAATAGGGTTTCATACAATTTTTTCAAGATGAATAATTTGAACTAGTAAACAAAGAAGGACAGTTTGAGGAACTATTCTCTAAATAAGACATATCAAATTGGGAATGATTGTCCATAACAGATCGTACTCTAGTTGGTATAACCTACAAATGATGAGAGAAACTTTTCTGATGCCACTTGGTGTCCCAAGTATGCTAACACTAGAGAGGAATTAAGAGCTTGAATATGCGACTTTTTTCTAAGTTTTGAAGGTTTATGGACATGAAAATTTCTAGCGTAATAACTGAATCAAAACAATTCCAAAATTTTCAAGTATAACCCTTCCAATATGTCAAATAAGATATATAAAATTGAAGTAAGCGCAATAGAAGCAAAAAAAAAACTTGAATTACAATCAATAGATAGCAGTAGAATAATTAAATTGTAAATAAACGAAATAGAGAGGCCAAAGTGATTAGTGGCAAGACACTTAAAGGCCTACATCCACTACTAAAAGTCTTCCTCTCCCGTTTGAAGTACTTTGAAACCCGCATTCATAAGATTGGTAGTGTACTGTTCTTCTTTCTCCAGCACCTCTAGTACAATCACTAGTGCTTATGCTTTTTAGAGTGGATCAAGCACAACCACTTTTCTGAGATTTTCCTTTACATTTTTTTCTCAAATGTCATCTCACTCCACCTGGCCTTCAATATTAAAAGTGGCTCATATACAACCAATCCACTTTGCTTCTATGGTGCTCTACATAGAGGACTCATAGGATCTTCACATAAGCCTAGTCTATTATATGTTACCACTCACCATGCTTGCCTAAATCCTCATAAAACAAGATGACTCCAACTAAACTCTTATGTATTTACAGGAAATCCAACTGATATTTAGGTAGTGAGGTTTTCTAGTTTAAGTTCTGAGTTTTCCTTCACTCGAAAAAGTCTCACTTGAAAAGACAGGATGATAATAATATAGAGATGATGAAAACCTAAGAAAAGTGGGTGCTCGTTTAACTCAAGAAAGAATGTGTTTTTTGATACAAAAATACTTGATTTGAAAGAATAGTTTATGGTAAGTTTTGTTGGAGTTCGAAAAACACAAACGAGTCTAGTCTTAAATAAGACTAGGGAGATGACTTTAAAATTCAGACAAAGAACAACAGATTTAAAATATTCCAAAAATAAAAACGGTCGGTGGGATAAAAGCCAAGCCCGTCGTGGTTGTTGGTGGGATAAAATCCAAACCCAACAAAATAAAAAGGGTTAAAAACAAAAAAGCCCCCTATGATAAGGCTAATACACAGAAAAGCCCCCCATGGTTTCAAAATATACAACACGACCCCTCATGCTTTGAACTAAATTGTAAAGGTGACGGAATCCGTTAAACTTAACGGAAATGACTTATTGGAACCTAAAAAAAATTTTTTATACCTAATTTTTATCAAATATACCTATTCTACCCCTTAACTCTCAATTCTCTCTACTTAAAAAATAAAACAAATGATTTTTTTGAGCTGTCTTTTGTTTAATTATATAAGGGTATTTTGGTCATTTTGACCATTTCCGTTAAGTTTAACGGATTCCGTCACCTTTACAATTTAGTTCAAAGCATAAGGGGTTGTGTTGTATATTTTGAAACCATGGGGGGCTTTTCTGTGTATTAGACTTATCACAGGGGGCTTTTTTGTTTTTAACTCATCATTTTTTGGTCACAACTTGATCTTCTCGATTTCAAATTTTATTTTTGACTCCAAAAAAAAGACTCAGACAATATAGAAGGAATAAAAAGATATTTGAAAATTTATTTTGGACTAACTTGACGAAGACTCAAAACTTACCGTAAATAAAATAATCTAGATTTATTCTAATAGGTAGGCGTTGCAATGGGTCCTCTCGTGTACTTAGCTTGTCGTGTTATTATCATGTTCATATACGAAAACCTCAACCCTAACTCAACCCATTAGACTTTTGTGTCATGTCATGTCATGATCCATTTGTTAACCGGTTAATTCAATCCAACCCATGTAACCCGTTAAATATTCTATACGATTAAAATAGTTTTGATATGATGCATTATTTTGCCAAATCGAACTATTGACCTATGCTAGAAACACTTTAGTATTTAATCACATATTTTAACCCATTTGATCATGTAATTGACTCAATATTGCTGTTGTTAGAACACACAATAAATTTTTTAAAATACATAGTTAACATAAATTTAAAGTTTTCAAATATTTTTAAAAATAGATTATTAAGCTTTCCCAACATAATATCATAGTCAGCCTTGTTTGTATTGCTATTTTTTTTGAAAAATTTCTCTGTTTTCTGTGAATATTCATTTTGCACATTTTTCAATCGGCTTTTA
This sequence comes from Coffea eugenioides, assembly GCF_003713205.1. NCBI lineage: Eukaryota > Viridiplantae > Streptophyta > Magnoliopsida > Gentianales > Rubiaceae > Coffea > Coffea eugenioides. Next base: position 12,107 of record NW_020863801.1, read on the forward strand.
TTTCATATCTTAAAAAGTGCTAAAGTAAGTTTTCTCCAAAAACTCTATAAAAAATGAGATCCAATCAACTTTTTAGAAAGACGATCAGATAGTTCCATGTGTGATAAGATACAAAATATGTGAGTTTTTAAACTTCTAATTGAAATATTCAAGCCAAATTTAATCGTTGTTAGTTTTTGCTAAATACTCAAAATAGCATCTGTAGTAATTAATTATTATCATAAAGTAAGCTCTTTATCGAGTTAGCATGTTAACCCACGGGTTGACCAACCCAACCCACTTATATTCATGTCACTAACAGGTTAATCCAATAATGACCCACTTAAGTTTGGATAGTGCTAAAACCTATTAATTTCAAGTAGTATTCGAGTCAGGTTATCGCGTCGTACTAAAAATTACCACCCATACTAACAGGCAGAGGTCAACCTATATAGTTAGAAAATTTCAAGTATGTTCAAAACTAACAAAGAATCCAACAAGAAATTCTCTTTAGAATGATGAAAACAGACGAAAATAAAAATTGAAAGCTTTTTTTATTCTTTTTTATTAAGTTTAAGCTTACTTAACTACTTCGATGTCTCTTAACCTAATAACCTTGTTATCCATTTGTTTCACCACATGACCTTCAGATTATCTTTGGTTTAGCAGTGAGCAATCTGCCGCTTTGTCAATTCATAAGCAAACAGTCAACACCCAACAAACCATTAGTAACTATATTTGTCATACGCAACTTTAAATGATTGAGCTAGTAGTTACATATGTTGTTTTACCTTGGAAATGAATTGCTTATATTTGCCTTAAAGAATCAAAATTGACCAAAAAGAATGAAAAACATCTGACTTTAATCGTCCTCTTGATCGTGAGTCTTCTAGGTTTCCCTAGGGTTTTTCGTGTAAAAATTTCTAAATTAATTTGGTTAAATAAATGCAAAAGAGTTAGCACTCATCAAATTTGCTTTATTCAATCCGTTGGAGTATCCCTTGATACTACGTAAATATTACATGCTAGGCACTTGAGTAAATTCAAGTGGACTGTCTTCTCTAACTTGCCAAATTCGTGGAGTTTTACAACTTCTTAGAGGGATTCTTCGTGAAGTTTATTTGAATATCCAGGGAATTAACCAAAAATGCTTCGTATAAAGAAATCGAATATTTGTGCTGTGCAGGTTCTGTGTATCTTTCCCCAGGACTCTACTAGCTTTAAGATAATACCAAGAGTAATAAGATAAAAATACTTTTATTATCAATTTCACTAATCAGTATAAAAGTGACAATAGTAATTGTTAGTATCGCTTTCTCTTCAGAAAAAAATCAGGTTTTGCGATCTACCAAACAAACTCATATTCTATAGTTTTCAGTTGACTTCTTGTAGATGAAATTTTGTTGCAAAAAATGTTCCCCTGGGCTTTAGTGGGGTTATCTTTGCTTCCAACTGAATAGTGGCTCAAGTCTGATTGCATGTCCTATATGCCATGTTGCAGAATTTTCCTTTCAATTAAAATTTATAAAGCAAATTTGTTAGGATTAAGCAATACAACATTTTCTCTCTTTCCGAAAGATTTAAGGACAAATTCACCAATATTAAGATTGAAAAAAGAAAGAAAATCAATGAAGAAGAAGAAGTACAAGACTATTTAGTTTTTTATGATAAACATAATATGGGCTACTAAAAGTTATGTACAAAACCTGACATCTACATTATTATCCCGTTGCTTTCTTCAAAAGATCAATAAAGAGTCCTTTATATCATATCCCATTTTCTCCAAGTTTGGATTTATTGCAAACTGGATCATGGGAGGAGGGCCACAAGCCAGTGCTAGGGTTGTCTCTGTCGCTAGAGGAACATGTTCTCTTAAAATGCTCTCGGTAACAAACCCTAGACCGTAGTTCCACCCTTCCTTGATGGATTTTTCCACTACATACCACACTTTAACTCTTTCAGGATACTTTTCAGCCCATGCATCAAGCTCATCTCTAAGCAAGATATCATCCTCAGTCCGATTGGCATAGACAACAAACATCTGGGTATCATCTTCAGAATCCTTCAAAATTGCTTGCATTACTTGATATATAGGTGTAATTCCTGTTCCACCAGCAAGCATGGCCAACTTTTTGGCAAACTTGTGTTTGCCATGCACCAAAAAGTTGCCTTTCCCTTTGTATTCAATGTGACCCAGTGGACCCTTAATTTCAAGAAATGACCCCAGAGAAAGTGAATCCAAGTATTGTGACATAACCCCTCCGTTTGGAAATCTAGGGTGTACCCCTTTGAAGTATATCTTCACCACTAGCTCAAAATACCCGACTTCTTCTACCCCGCTTGTAGGCGTATAGGCTCGCATACATAGCTTTTCATCAACCGTAGCACATACAAATATGTGCTTCCCAATTGGTAATCCTAGGACTTGCTCTTCTGAGGGCAATGCAAATCGAAACTTTCTCACATCATGGGAGATTGAGGTCTTGGACACAAGTTTACATGGGATTCTCTGGCCTGAAATTAGCGCAATGCTTCTTGCAGGGGCAATTTCAGTGATCGGGGCTAAGTGACTGGCGTTTGAAGCTCCATGGACTGTGTTGTTAGGTGATGAAGTCGACGAATCTGAGGTGTAACCTGAGGTTATTAACTCGCCAATCCTGAAATCTTCCAAGAGTTTCTTAGCCTTATCAGAGTGGATGGCTTCAAATTCTTCGGTACAATCTGTGCCAGCATTGATAAGAATACTATCGGAACCTCCAGGATGGTCTTTGAGGAAACGAGTAGTGTCATAAACATGGCCATGAACAATTATCCATGCAGAGTCTGCTGAGTTGTGCTTCTTAACCTCAGACATTGAGAACATTTTTGAACTTGTGTTCATGAATGGTGATGAGACACTTTTCTTCAGGGTTTGATTCGAGTCGGAAGATTTTTCGAGGTGTTTCTCCTTGGCCATCCATCCACCAGATTGGTTTCCAGGCTGCGTTGGGTGCTCAAATACAATTCCGATTTCTCCTTTGTGTGGTTTGCACACATTGGTTTTCACCCTGAACCAACAATTGTTCATCATTCCCTGCACATTGCAATGAAATCATGAGAACAAAGATGCTCTGAATTCTAGCTTAATTCGTACACATTAATCATTTACCAATTTTAGCAACGTGCATAGTCTTATTCTACTCAAGATTTCAGGTCTCAAACCCCAGGAATATGAGCAACTAAAAGGCCCCATCTTCATTTGAGTATCGCAATTCTTAGCAAAACCAATGAAATACTCCATCGACCACATATTTATAATTGTTTATTGGGATCTAACTTTTCATGAAATTCTGCACATAGCTCGGACACGGTTACAGTTTGAAAACGGAGAGATGCTAAATTCAAATCCTTCTCTTCGTCTGCACTTTTTAAATTTCACCTTCTTTATTTAAAAAATTATATTTCCACGTTCTACCTCTTCCAAGAAATGCTTTCACTTTTCCAACCCGACCGCACCCCAATCAAAAACAAAGAATGACCTTACGATGACATTTTCATCATGACGTAGCAAAGGAGCCCGCAACCACGGGACATTCACGTGAAGTGTACACGTCAAAATTTGTCAGTACAAGATACTTCCAAGGAGGATCTTTTATATGTTCTTGAAATTAGATACAACAATATACTACCAAATTTCCAACCCATTACACCGGTATACTTGCCTATGCAGAGCTTTTATAGGAGTAGAGTATAATTGCGTTTTATATGAATATCCAATTCTTAAATAATTTTAGTTCTCACATTGTGTGGCTATAAAAATATCTATTTTGGTAATTTTTAGAGACTTTCATATTTATTTACAATTTTTGTGTCTACTACAATATGGCATTCTTTTGAATGTAGTCATCCGCTTTAAACAATTCATTTATTGTAAATTACTTTCTTTTACATAATTCAATGAAAATTCATGTGAAATGGAAATCTCCAGATACCCTATGTTAAAATATTATGACCATTTTCCCTCTTTTATAGACATAAAGCCTTTTCCTACGGCCAATAACGTGATTTAGTCATGTTTTTGGACCTAGAATATAAGTTGTGCCACTTCAATCCAAGTTTAAGGAGGTAAAGTGCAACTAATCCTAAGATTTATTGTTTACCACAAATTGTATATTTATTGCAAGAGTCGATGTTGTATTACTCCACTTTTCATTTTATTCTGTCGTGTCTGCGCATGACTCTTGTTTTCGCACTACAGTACTTGTGTTTACGAGTTTCTCATATCCGAATTCGAGCAATACATGCAATGCACCTTAATTATGTGTATCGAAATTAATTCATCAAAACTTTGCAAGTAAAAAATCCCGGTCCATAAAGAATAAAAAACAAACAAGTGTTTTTCAGAAAAAAACGTACCATGACATTCCAAATGAGCTTTTCGGGTTGCGTGTTCGTGCTCTCATCCCAAGCTCGAACTGCAATTTCTTTAGCACCAAGCAGATCCAGGACTTCAACATCCAGAGACCAGAAACACCAGCACCAGTACTTGCCATACTTGGTAGGCTTCTCAGGGTGGTCCACAGCACAAACGTGCCACGTGTCTCCGCCGTCCATTGTCACTTCCACACGTGTCACCTTCTTTCCTCCACCTGTTCATGATACACATATAGTCAAGAGCTAGAACCAAAATGAGTTTCTAATGTAATACATAAGATAAAATAAACAGGTGATTTAAAAAACGTACAAAGAGAATGATAAGCATTTTCTTTTCAAAAGAATAACTTCTTTTTTTTTTTTGGTTAAAAAAACGAAGTTCTAGTTAACTAGTCATTTTTTCCCTCTTCCTTTCAATACATTTTCTTTTTGATAATTTTTGAAAGGCGAACAGATGATGAAGAAGTGAGAGGGAGGAGGATTACTCTATCAAATAAGAATGCGAAATAAGGACCGTTAATCTGCAGTTCACATCTGATCATACAAAAGAGTTGCTTGCTTATCTTTAAAGGAGGTTAAGTTGCTTGTCATTTAAATCCTTTTCCATAGAATCCAAGAAAATGCATCACTCTCAAGAAAAAGATTATGGGATACATAACGGCCACAATATTTTGACTGGATCAAACCCAATTGATGTTAAAGCAATTTAATTGGTAAAATAAAATATTGTGGCATAATTTTATTTGTGGATGGAGGAACAAGAAACCATATGATTGCTGGAACTAAGAGTTAAAACTTGTCGCCATCACCACTAGTGATTCTTTTGTCGTTTAATTCAATACTCCTTCTGTTCTGAAATGTTTGTTGCTAAATTATGTCACTTTTAGCGATCTCAACTTTTCGTGAATAATTAACAAATAGTAGAAGACGAATCCAATACAACTTGTTTGTTGAGGAAGAAACCAAGCAACTTCGTAAGAGAGTGGTGAGCACGCACTGCCTTCAAGTGGGCGACATTATGACGTCATACACGACAAAAGGATAAATTAGTCTTTTCACTTAGAACGGCTCTTCAGAATGAGAAAAGCTCTGCCTTCTGCTAGTCCATGAGAAGTCATATCGGGAGAAGGGACAATAACACTTGTAAGTATAATTCTCTCAGGTTAATGTAAAAATTTTAGAAAGTAAACTTTTTGTGTAAAGTTTAGGCCTGTTTGGATTGTCATTTTGTGCCGAAAAATTACGTCGTTTTTCGTGATCACATTTCTCTATTACTTTTTTTCCTCACATATATCAAATCGTTACAGTAATTTTTCATAAAAAATCATGAAAAATGCAATCCAAACGGGGCATAAAGTGTTCTAATTTAAATTAAAATAATATAATATATATCCAGATTTATTAGTATATATATTGATATTATAAAAAAGATTATCCAAACTTTTATATGTGTATAATTTATCACAAAGTATTTGTATATTTTTATCACGTTGATTTAATTAATTATTTTTTTTCTTTTTCTTTTTTTTAGGATATTTTTTAGTGTACCTCACCTTTTATCCACCTAACTCGTTTAGGCAAGCCAGTCAACGAGCAAAACATAAGATATTATAAATTCAGTAAAATCTAAAAGGTGTGTAATGGTATATGTCTTTATTTTAGAACTAAAAATAGTGTAAATATTACCAATTCTTAAAAAATGAATGTTTAGTTTTTAATCTTTTTTTTATCCACTCACCTCTCTCCTACATCCTCGGAATTCTAAGTATTGACCAAGACCAGTGATTACATATGCCCTTAGGCCAATCATGCCCTTCTTTATGGTTTATTTATCTTCTTCTATCGTTTGTGCAGTTCCTGTAGGGTCAATTAAAGTACTCCCGGTTTAGAGGTACGATGTACTTTCCAGCACCAAATATCAATAGAATAACCCATGGGAATCCGACAACAATGCAATGCAACAAAAGTCGTGGATTCGGAGCGATTGGAGAAGTTTTCACAGCCCAACCGGGGAGGGTTACAACCGACCCAGTAATTACTAAACGCCATTTTACGTCTAAGTTTTTTTTTTTTTTTTTTTCCAAACAATTATACGTCTAAGTTCTAACCTCAGACAAATCAGTCCCCCAAAGTACATGGAAAAAGTAAAATATCATTACTTTCCTTTTCATCTCATTCTCACATTCGATGTCGCATGTTTTCTTTCTTGATTCATCCAACGTTTGAAGCTGCCATCCCTCCCCTATTGTTGAAATTAATTATAACTCAACAACTTATTTGTCTTCTTCACATAATGCATAATTACCTTATTAATTTTGAAGTACTTTTATTTATCAGCACAGTAGTATTGTTTGTATTAATTTTATTTTTCATTTTTTAAAACACAAAAACAATCCTAAATTTAACGAATAACAGCCATCAAAAACTTTATTAGAATTACTTTTATACTTGAAATATATTTTTTTAAAATAAAAACACCGCAAAGAATTCAGCAACCGTAGTATATATTATTTGCAATTTGCAATGAAAGCTCACCAGAATAAGCGTAGCCCCTCAGCGTGTAAGGCCTCTGAGTCGTCCACGAGTTGATCGGCAAAATCTCGTCCTGGCATGGTGTTGTGATCACCGAATTGATGTTTAGCTCATTGATGATGAATTCAGGCTTATACCACCACGCTGTATGCATCATACGCAATAAAATTTCAGCTTATGTTAAACATCATCAACCACCGTCGAAGCGTCGAAAAGACAACTTATTTAATGTGGCTTGAACTTTGAACCTTCTCGAAGGGAGAATCTGGCACTAGCACTAGGGTCAATCTAAGAAGAGGAAAATTTTCTCTTGGTTTGCAAAAACTGGAATGTCAACCCTGGCATGCTGTGACAAACACTTGAATAGATTGATTATCTCATTAACTAAAAGTTAAAGATATGACAAATTTTGGACCACATAGTCTATAAGATTATATCTATCCAAATTTTTGCTGCATGCCGTAAGTTCTGCTATCAGTTGCTTAAATCCAGTTAAATCTGAACAATTTTCGAATAATCAAAACAAATTTTCGCACATAATCTTCCATCCAAACAAAAAATACTATTCAGCATTATAATAAAGTTTTGAAATGGTTACACAACTTTGAATCCAAAAGGAAAAAAAAGAGAGAGAGAGAGTAATACTCTCTACATAAAATATAGAGAAACTTTGCATATATAATATATATCTATACCGTTTAACATATATAGTCTCGTTACATGAAAGATTCATCCAAACAGAAAAACAATAAGGAAGAAAAGCATAGACCATAAAGACCTAAGTGGAGGTAGGTAAGCCGTAGATTGTACCTTCGGAATTGGCAAGTTCTGCATCAACGTGGGAAGGGAGGACCCTGTTATCCTTGTAATGGTAGTAACTATCAGACTCTTGAGTAGTCACAATGATCCTGGAAAGCCATTTCACCATTCTCCCGCCAATGAAGCCTGGAATTATCATCCTAACAGGAAATCCATGGTCAGGAGTCAAGAGCTCCCCATTTTGCATGTACGCCAGAATAATATCCCTGGATGCATCCATGGCAACTTCCTTCTTGACGCAGGTTCCATACTTCGATCCTCCTCCGCCGGGCAAGTTCTCAGCGCCCTCAAAACAAACATTCAGCGCTCCATTCTTGCGGCTGAAAATGCCGCAACGCTTCAGAATTGCACGAAGAGGCACTCCCCGCCACACCGAAGTAGAAACCGCAGCAGCACCCCAGTTGAAGCCAATCGTCTGCTTCGTCATGTTTTGCTCTTTCCGCCTGTTTCCGGCGCAGACGAGCGTAGCCGGAAACTCCCTGTATGGGAACTCGTTAACCAACTGTTCCATTGAAAATTTCATTGGCCGTTTCACCAGCCCACAGACCTCCACAGTCCAGCCATCCCAGGTGGCCGTAGGGACTGGACCGTGGTTCCGGACGTAATGCAATGGCACCGGAGTTATGAACCCGTGGTGCATCAGCCTCGTTAGCGGTGGCTCGGCGTTGAACGGGTGTTTTCCGGTCAGCCTAACCATGGATGGATTGCGTACGATCCAATTATCAGCCGTTCCTTCATCTCTTGCATCCAAAACCGAGTTTTCCAACTCGGCTTTTCCCTTCTTGATTGCATCCTCGTACCCGTTCTCATCACTCTCTTCCTCGTCGTCGCTGGAGGGGTAATCAACGTGAACATTGGAAGTGACAGTATTAACAGTAGGTTTGTTAGGATGGAAGTTGAAGGTTCCAACAGGAGAATCAGACCGGTGGTTTGGACCGGCTCTGAATCGTGGTAATGCGGGTTCAAGGTGGTGAAACTGCCGGTTTTTGACAGAGGCCGCCATTGGTGACTGGTAAAAGAGAAATAAAGAAGAGAGTTTTGTTTCGTTCTCTTTCTCTGTAACTTGCTCGGGCAAAGTTGAAGAACGACCAATCCATTTTATAGCTAGAGACGCCGGGGACTCTCTTTGCCTGCCTTAGTCCAAACAAGGACCCCATCTGTATCGAACAAAAGCCATAGGAAATTAATCTATTAATGTAAATTATGTTTTTTGTCTCCTTTGGCATTTACTTTTCTCCCAAGGCATTTTTTGTGACTCATATTTTTAGGAGGAGGATTTGAGTATGCGTAAGGATTTCTGTAGTATACAGGAATTGACACTGAATTTGACACCGAATAATGATATAGAGGATCACAGCTGCCGCCCATAGGTTGATGAAGTTTATGTTCCAGCTAGCGCACACGTATACGTTATTTTAAAAAGTCGATAGTTACTCGGGCCTGATTTTCTTTTTCTTTTTTTTTTGAACGAGATTTAAGACTTTTTGTGTAGGAATAATAGACCGGGCATTTGACAGTTTTAATTAAGATTCTAATAGTTTTGTGTTATTCGTAATTCGGATTATATCAGATGTGTACTGCATATTCTCAAGTCTTAATAAAAATGGATTTAGCTAATGGATGCCCCAAGCACCCATTAAAAGGCAGTATCAGATGTTAATCTTTCACAAAAATAACATTAATTTTGGACATCATTTAAATATAGTGGTGCAAATAATTGTATATATGTGCGTTCACACTGCAGCTTTAGTATAATTTACTAATCAGTGTCTGCACCCATTAGACAAAATCCAACCAAAAAAATCTATATCTACACATGTATAAAGGGTTCAACGTAGGAAAATTTTACTGAATAATAATCTTAAATGACAAAAAATTAAGTAAAAAAAAAAAAATAACAATGTAGAAGTTACTAAAAGTAACAGGGTTCAATTGTCATCATTCCATATACATATAGTGTCTTCTTGAATCTAATCCTAAAAATTGTTAAACGTAAGATTCGAACCATATGTTGAAATATCAGTAAAGGATCTAAATTCACAAATTTTCAATTTAAAATCATACTACTCTTTATTTTTCTGCCTTAAATACTAGTGTCATATTTGTTTTATCTATATGATGCCCTAATATTAATGTTCGTAGCCATTCTACTACTATGTTACCATGGAAGGGTAATGAGTTTTGTACCGAAGTTAATTCATTACTTCAATGATATAACAAATTCATATGGCTAAGACGTTCCTCTCTCTTCTCTCTCTCTCTCTCTCTCAAAATTGGTGCTTTTGTTTGTCACATATAAATTCCTGTTATCTGATTTCGACTAACTTCAATTTGGATATGGCTATTGAAGGCACACATCTGTTTTGCTACAAAGATTATTTGAAATTGAAAATGAAGATTTGGCTAACCAATGGTTGGTTTTTTAGTTTGAAGGGAGATCCATTCCATTTGTTATATTGGATGTCCAAAATATGATGCATGTCATTTATATATACCCAAAAACAAAACAAAAAAAAATGCACTGCATGCATGACGAATCATCGCAGTTTATAGATATTTTGCCAAAGACAATAATTTAATCTAAAGCTGACGTTAGACGAAATTGAAACAGTTGCTTTTTCTTTATGTCTCGCTAAAGCTTATTCACTCTTCCTTCTCTTTAAAATTTCTCTAACCGAAATCTCATTCAACTCTCTCATGGGAAAGAGGCTAGACATGCAATTTGGTCTTTCTCCGTGAAAGGAAGCGTCTGTCCAGTTTTATTTCATTTGTTTGAATAAGTTTTTTTCTAAGGTGTTTTATTAATAGCTCTTCTAAAGTTTTCTGATGATAGTTTTTTCTCTCCTAGTTTTGTTCTCTCCTTAAATATTCTAGTGAGAGGTTTTTTTTTTCCCCATGTTTTTTCTTATGTGAGATCTGAGAGATTTGGTAAATTTGAGAAACCAAATTTGAAATTTCTTACATACATTATGCCATATCTAAATTCCCTTTAGTGTTGAAGTAGTTTTTATCATATTTAATTATTAGAAGACATGCACACAAATTTATTGGATTGTAGTCATATTCATTTGATGGATGATACTTTTAGAGTTTTAATGTCATCATCATGTTTATTGTTTTTTTGGATATGTTGTATGGATTGATTTCAGATCTTTATGTATCTACGTCAGTTTTTGACGTACATCTTGCCATTAGTGCAAAATATTAGAATGAAATTATCTTTTTTATTAAGAAAAGGAAATTGAAACAAGTAGTCAAGTGCAAACATATCCAAGAATTATATTTAAAATTTAAATTGTTTATCATGACGATGAAACACAAAAGAGTAAAATTCTTGGGGGAAGAAAGGTACAAGCATAATGGTTAAGAGTATAAATATCGACTTGATTTTCGGAAGCATTTCAATTGGATTTTGTGGTTAGTTTCCAATCCCTCCTAAATCAAATTCTGTATTTAGGAAACAAATGAATTTTGAACAAAGGATTTGGAATCCAGGTTGGACTGAGAGATTAAGAATAAGCTACGGGAAATCTGGATGATGCACTGCTGGAGTGGACTTTGAATAAAAACTAAATTGGTGACTTCATATCACCAAATTTTATAAGTTAAATACTTGGCGTTTAATATGAATTTGAAATCCAAAGGAAATATAATTCTCTCTAAATTGCCAATGAAATTTGGACCTGTAATATGAGATTCCAATCTACCCAATGTAGGAACGCACCTTATAGAAGTACTACAAGTGCTACAACAGTTATTCAAAATAATAATATTTTAAAAAGTGCTCATTTCAACGATTAGTTCATTTATATTTCTATTTAGAAAAAGAAATCGTTATACTCCCCAAGATTAATAGGTTTACAATTCATCATCTGAAAATCATGTAAACATGCGGTAGAAAAAGGATATCACAAGGTTTGTCAGGATAGGCTATTATTAGAAGAAAAAACTATGATTGCATCATAAATACGTTTTTCAATCATATTTTTTATTGAATGACTTTTCATTTAAATACATCAAATAAAAAAAAGTATTAAAGGGTTATTTCAAAAAAAAAATTTCAAATAATTTCATATCCAAACACACCAAAGTTGGTAGTAATCTTCCATCCAAGCACACTTCTTGAGTGCACATTAAGATGATTATAAATGTATTTGGCTAATGGTGGAGCTAGTTTTTTTTTATAAAAGTATTATTAATTTAAAAACTGTCTAAACACTAGCTGGTGAAGTAAATGTGAGTCTACTGGGCATCCTAGTAAATTTTTTAACAAACAATAAATAACAGCTAAAGTAAACAGCAAAGGAATCAACACATGCAAAGACTAATCATTAATGTTGATCAGGTACCCATATTATTATCTTAGTAATCAATTTCTCCTTCCATCCTATTTTGATAATTTTACATATTTTAATATATTTTGAGCAAAATTAATTAACTTTATTGAAAGACTAAATTTAGTCTAATATTTTTCTAAAATACCCTTACATTAATATTAGAAGCATGACTAATCATTATGTCTTTATATTAATTACAACAATAGTAATAAAAAGCTACATTAAATAAGGTATGTTATATTCACGAATAATAATCATTAAAATAATTACTAAATAAAGTAGGTTATATTTACTAATAATAAAGTATATTAAATAAGAGTATTTTAAAGAAGTTCAAAGTTGATTATATTTTTTAGTTGGAAGGTGAACTATAATTTGAGATAAATAAAAATAAAAAACAAAACTAATCAAAACAAGATGGAGGAAGTATTAATTTAGAAAACGGTCTAAATACTAGACAGTGAAGTAAATGTGAGTCTACTAGGCGTCCTTAGTAAATTTTTGGGTAAAAAACAAAAAAAAAACCCTTGGTAAACCTAATACACAAAAAGGCTCCCCATGGTTTCAAAATATACAATATGACCTCTCATGTTTTGAACTAAATTGTAAAGGTGATGGAATCCGTTAAACTTAACGGAAATGGACGAAATGACCAAAATGCCCTGATATAATTAAGCAAAAGACATCTCAAAAAAATCATTTGTTTTATTCTCTAAATAGAGAGAATTGAGGGTTAAGGGGTAGAATAGGTATATTTGATAAAAATTAGGTATAAATTTTTTTTTTAGATTCCGTTAAGTTTAACGGATTCCGTCACCTTTACAATTTAGTTCAAAACATGAGG
>NW_020863802.1:0-47091 GCF_003713205.1 Coffea eugenioides
AAATTTCATTCAATTCATTTGACCCGTTTCCCTTTTTAGGGTAATGCGGTCGATTTTAAATAAATTTCATTCAAACCGTTTGACCAATTAGAGTTTCAATGTCGAATTCCAAATTGGGAAATCTAGTCGATTTTTTTTTGAAAAAACCATCCATTGCATCCAGCCATTTGATCAATTGGGGTTTTTACCCGTGTTACACTGAGAAAAATTTTGTCAACGAATTCCAATCTTTTCGATAGGAAGTTCGTCAAGGTCAAACCCGTGCGTTTTTGCAAATTCTTGTATCGATCAAAAGTGATCAATCCATTCGGACGTTGACCTCATTTTGACAAATCTCTCGTCACTCCAATTGACCAAATTCTTTCAAAATTATTTCTCACTCAATGAGTTTGATCAGATCCATCAGGTATGGTATGGTGCCTACCCTAGAGGATTGCATTTTCATGCTAGACCTACCCTTGGCACAAAAAGGGTTCCCCTATAGGACATGCATCCGAATTTCCTGGATGTCTACTAACTCTTGCCTTTTTCTCTTTCTTTTCTTTATTTTCTTTGAAATAAATTAAGCGAGGGTTGAATCTAAAGGCAATTCCTTTTAAAATTCTCAGGTAATATTTAAACATAGCTTCTCGTCGAAGCCCCATCATAACGCGATCCCGTAGTCGAGCCCAGAGGAGTCGTGTAAACATGAGTTCACAACCGGAACCATCGGATAGGTCTGCTACTACTGTCCAACCTGAGACTGCAAGTTTGGGGGTCCAACTGACCGAGATGCTTACGAAGTTTGGTGAGATGGCAACTGAAATGGCCGCCCAAAAGAAATTAATCGATGAGCTTATCAGTAGCGGAGTCCAACCTGAGCCTGTACTCATCAGTCAATCGGGGCCAGAGTCATTGGTCATGCCCACGACCCAAACTACTTTTACTCCACCCTTCATCATTCCACCCGAAGGAACTTTCACCTATCCCACCATAAATTTGCCATACACTTGCCCTCCTGATCCTTCATTCTTCCCTACTTACATGCAAGGCCCACAACCCCAAATCACTTCGAACATACCTCCTAAGCCGCATACCTTTTATCACGATACAGCTGAGCCTTTCTTACCAGACCATACCATTCAAACCAAGCCAGCAATTGGGGAATCTTCCGCTCCCGTGGATGTAAAGCTTCTCAAGCGCCTGGACCGTTTCAATGAGTTTATAAAGAAAAGTCAGGGGTTGAACAAACAAGGAGTCTTGGATTACGATGAGCTTTGCCTTTTCCCGAATGTGCAATTGCCTGAGGGGTTCAAAACTCTGAAGTTTAACAAGTATGATGGGACGGGCAATCCCAAAACACATCTCAGATTGTTCGCCAACAAGTTGGGTAGGCCGACAGATGATGAAAATCTGCCTTTGAGGCTATTCCCAGAAAGTCTGGAGGGAAATGCACTCGACTGGTATTCCAAGTTGAAACCCGAAGAAGTGAAGACCTGGTTTGACTTGGCCAACGCTTTTGTAAGGCAGTACGAGTATAATTGCGAGCTGGCTCCGACGCGAACCGCGTTGGAAGGAACAAAAAGAAAACCCTCTGAGGACCACAAGACATATGCCAAAAGGTGGAGGAAAATAGCTGCAAAGGTCGAGCCACCAATGACTGAAGACGAAATCATACGCGCTTTCATTAAGGCACATGATCCGCCGTACTTTGAAGAAATTTTCCGCATGACTGGATGCTCATTTGCCGCAATTGTTAATAAGCTTGAGGAATTTGATGATTTCGTGAAAGCTGGAAAGATTGTAAATGTGTCTGCCCTCAAATCACAGTTGGATGCTTTGCAAAGCCAAGGTAGTAATGGGAAGAAGCAACAATTCCAAAAGAAAGAAGGGGAAACTGCTTTTGTCTGGAATCGAAACCCTGTTCCAATACCCAGACCTCGACAATACCCTACCTACTCAAACCCTTACCCTTGCTATTCAAACCCTCATCCTGTTTATCACATTAATATCCCTCATCCTCGACCTCGACCAAGTTACCTAAACACATCTACAACTCCATTCCATATTTCTCCACATAACTTTCAAACTAGACCTCGCTCTCCTTATCATCCAAGACCCACCTTACCCGCCAACCATAATTACAACTATCAACAGACCGCTGGCATCCGAGACCCGGCCCGATATAGAACTTTTACCAATTTAGATCGGCCCTTGGATCAACTGTATGAGCAGCTCAAGGCCGCGGGGAAAATTGGTACAATACCTCCTAAAGTCTATACTAAAGGAGTTCCCCCTGGTTATAATCCTCAATCTTTTTGTGCCTACCATTCTGGAGCTCCTGGACATTCTACTGTCAATTGTTGGGTACTTAAACACAAAATCCAAGACATGATTGAGGCCGGAGACATAATTTTGAAAGGGAGGGAAGAACAAGGACCAAATATAAGTATAAATCCTTTTCCTGAACACAAGGACACCTTTGAGGCATCCACCTCCAATGACGAAATTTGAAGGTCTTGAAAGAGCTCTTCACAATTTGGATGGCTGACTATCTTCCCTCTCGAAGGGAATTTTGATAAATCTAGGGGTTGTCATTTGCTAAAATTCATGAAAACTTTTTCTTGCATATGTACATAGCTTAATGAAAGCATCTTTTGCAATTTGATTATTTGTTTATTTGATTATTGTTTTGATTTTTTGTTAATTCTTTGAGATGGCCAAAGGTGAAGTTATTTGACTCTTTTTTTTTTTTTTTTTTTTTTTTTTTTTTGACAAAAGGGGGAAACCCCCGATATTTTATTAATAACAACGGATAAACTCAAGAAGGTGGAAAAATTCCCAACCTTCAATACATGCCGGATAACTAGGAGCTATACCTACACAGGAAACCTGCGAATGTATGGAAAACCTATCGCATCCAAATTAATCAGCGACCGAACTCTATTTGGAAGCTGCTGAACAGATTGAAAAGTAACATATGGACCCTCCCGAGATAACGCTGCTAAGCTGTCTGCCACGGCATTCGCCTCACGATGAATATGTGTAATAGACCCCTTCACCTTGCCTAGTAACAAGCGAAGCTGACTTAAGACGCTACACAACGGCCACTTACCAACCGATCGATTCTGGACCAACCTTACCAACACTAAAGAATCCACCTCTACCAAAATATCTGACAACCCTGCCCCCATACACCACTGCAGCCCAGAACACAATGCCAATCCCTCCGCATATATCACTTCATATTCCCCAAATTCCTTATAAAAAGCACCGATCATCTTCCCTTCAAAATCACGTACCACCCCACCACCTTTAGCTAAACCATTGATCACACTTGCATCTGTGTTGAGTTTGTACGTCCCTCTAGGCGGCTTCATCCATGATATAGCCTTCAGACAGAATGATTTGGCTGGCTTGACCCGAAAAAACCGTGCAAAATACGTATCCATATCCCCCTCCAACTGCACTTTGTTTAACATACAAGCCGCCCCCTTAGCAACCAACCACCCATTGGCTTCGAAGATAACTTTGGAATGGACAGGGTGAAGATTTCCAAACCGAGCATCATTTCTACTACGCCATAGAAACCATAACACCACTACCGGTATTACACACCGAACATGATCCAATCGGCCATTGCTAGAAGATTGAAACCACACCACTAGCAGTGAAGAAACACATGAGAATGAACGCCACTGAATTCCGCAAGCCAGAAAGAAATGCTGCCAAACAGCACTTGCTAACCTGCCATGTAAGAAAATATGATTCAAGGATTCCACCGCATTACCACAGCAATCACATTTAGAAACCATGGCCATTCCTCTAGACCGGAGCTTGTCGTCCAGAGGGAGAAAATCAGACAAAACCCTCCAAGCTAAGTACGACATTTTTAGCGGGAGTAACGGACACCAAATTCCACGGCAAACCAAAGACGTGTTACGCCGCTGCCGAACCAGATCCCAGGCTGACGACACAGAAAATGCGCCATCAGCGGAAGGAGCCCAAATTAACTCGTCCTTAAGCTTCGGATCAACAAGTGTTTGGGAAATAATATTAACAATAGATTGTGGGAGAACCTGGAGGAGACGATCAGTATTCCACCCCGTAGAGGTGTAAAACTCAGCTACCAAAAAGTGAGGATGCGCACCAGTAACCTGGTTGCTAAGTGGTTCATTGAAAAGCCATCGATCATACCAGAAATCGATGAAGCCTTCACCTAGCCGCCAACGAATGTTATCTTCAGTGATAGCCCGCACCAAACAGACCCTCTTCCAAGTTGCCGACCCCACAGCAGCCGAAGCCAAACCTGGATGTTGCTCGCCAATGTACTTACGGTGCATGAATCTGGCCCAAGGAGAGCTCTTCTGACGTATTGTCCACCATAATTTCATTACAAAAGCCCTCTCCAAATCCAAAAGAGACCGAAACCCCAATCTCCCTTCTTCAACTGGAAAACAGACTTTTTCCCAAGAGGACCAATGAATCCTCCTACCATCATTGCCATCCCACAGAAAGGCATTAAACAGCTTGCCCAATCTAATAAAGACCCCCTTAGGCGGTTTAGTAACCTGCAGGAGGTAAAGAGGCATAGAACTCAACACATGACGAATCAATATGAGCTTCCCCCCAGCAGACAGAAACCGGGAACTCCAATGATGAAGCTTTGCTCTCACAGAGGCAATTACTCCATCAAATAAGACAGTTTTGTTACGGCCAAGAGAAAGTGGGACTCCCAAATATTTGACAGGCCAAGGCTGCCCTTGAAACCCCGTTTCCTGCTGAATTAATTGGATAACCTCCGAAGAGAGCTTCGACGAACACAGAAAGCGACTCTTAGAGAGATTAATTTTTTGGCCAGAGAGAGCTTGATAGTCGTGTAAAAAGGACGATACCGCTTGTAAGCATTCAGACGATGCCCGGGTGAAAATAATCACGTCATCGGCAAACGCAAGAAACGGGACCATCCCTCCCTTAGACAAAAATCTAAACGCTGGATTGCTAGTAAAAAGCCGCTGAAGACCCCTTCCCAGAAATTCCGAGACAAAAAGGAAAAGAGTGGACGATAACGGATCCCCCTGGCGAACCCCTCTAGTCGACTTGAAAAAGCCGGTGAGCTCCCCATTAACCAGGACAGAAAACCAGACGTTGGATACTAACCGAAAAACCAGATCCACTACTCCTTCTTTAAAACCGAATTCTCGCAGCATATATAACAAAAACCCCCAGTCCACCCTGTCATACGCCTTCTCCATATCCAACTTCAAGATTACATTAGGGTGACGCAGCTTTTTGTCCAAATCCAGAATCAATTCCTGAGCTAGCAAAACATTATCTTGTATGCCGCTGCCCGGAATAAAACCAGTCTGAAACTCTAAAACCAACCTAGGAAGGAGCTGATTGATACGGGTGGACAAAACCTTAGAAATGATCTTGGCACTAACATTAGCTAAACTTATTGGTCGGAAATCTTTCCACTCACATGCGCCTTCCCTCTTGGGGAGTAAAATGATCGTCGTATTGGAAAATCCGCGTGGCATTGTGGCACCAGCAAAAAAATCCTGCACCCCGTCCATGAAGTCATCTCTTATACACTCCCAACAACTTTGATAAAAACCCCCGCCAAACCCATCAGGCCCCGCAGCACTCTGAGGGTCCATTGAGCACACCACAGTATAAACCTCATCCACCGATGGAGATTTCAGCAGCATGTCATTCTCTTCTGGCGTAAGCTTAGGCAGCTCAAGTGAAGGCCTGCTCCCTGAACTAACATCGCGGTCTGCTGTGAACAAAGAGGAGAAAAAATCAGACGCTGACAGTTTAATATCCTCGATATTATCAAGCCAACTGTCCCCGGTGCCCCTAATCCGTGCAATAAAATTAGAGCTGCGTTTCTGCTTAACTGTTGCATGGAAAAAAGAGGTATTCGCGTCGCCCTCTTTGATCCATTTGATCGCTGCCTTCTGTCTCCAGAATTCACATTCTAAGGCTAGCTCCCGAGAATGGAGTGCCCGTGCCTCATGTACTGCCGACCTAGACAACACATCCCTATTTTGATCATACAACAATTCCTTGGCCAATAAATTATCCGCTGCCACTTCGACCCGTTGAGAGACATTCCCAAAAACATCCACATTCCATCCAGCTAAAACTCGCTTAACCACCTTCAACTTATTAAAAAATTTCTGCATTCCAATTCCAGGAACAGGCTGAGCCCAAGCAGACGCAACTATTTGTTGAAAAGTAGGATGACTCCGCCAAACATTAAGAAAGCGAAAGGACGACCGCCGCCTTGCCATGCTGCCCCCCTTAACCAGCAACGGACAATGATCAGATCGCCCTCGCTGAAGATGAGCAACTCGAGTCAGCTCAATAGAAGACAGCCAACCAGCATTAACGACCGCTCGATCAAGCCGCTGCCACATACGCCCATTAGTCCATGTGTAGGCAGACCCATCAAACTGTACCGGAAATAGTCCACTCCGATTTAATGCAGAGTTAAATTCTTCCAGGTCACGAATATTCGGGGCTGAACCTCCAATCCTTTCCTCCACAGAAGAAATAACATTGTAATCTCCTACGGCCATCCATGGGAGTGTAACAGACGTTGAAAAATGCTCCAGAGCCTCCCATAACTGTCGCCTACCAATTCTGTTACACCTCGCGTAAACAGCCGAAATAAAAATGGAAGAACCAGAGGGGAAAGACACATGTATATGGACCACCTGATCCGCAGCTTCTACAAAAGAATATCGTGCATCTGAACACCAGAAAATCCAAATTTTGTTGTGCAAGAAGGACTGAGCAAAATCAAACCCCAAGAACAGCTGCACACTATCCAAATGGGAGACATTAGCTAATGGCTCCAATAGGATCAGTAAACGAATATCGTTTGATCTACAAGCGCTACGAATGTGCCTCAACGACTCCTTATTCGCAGCACCCCGAATGTTCCACACTATAAACTTAATCGGATCTAACATTATGAGACCGAAGGTTATAAGGAGCAGATGAAGGCTTACCGTCTCTTTTTCTGATCTGCCTACCACGAGTCTTGTGACCTTGAACCAAATTTTGCAGCAATTGTGCGTCTGTATCATCCAGAAGAGCTCCAGGGACAACCGGGTCATCGCTTAACTTAGATGCTGTAATTCTGCTGGCCAGCCGATCCCTAAAATTTTTTAACTCATCCAAAGCGATACCTTTCAATCCTAACTGTCTCTCAGAGTTATAACGCACTAGACGAGCATGACCTTCATGCCATCGAGGAGAAAGGGAACAAGCCCGCTCGCGCTGCGGCATTGAAGGCACAGATTTAGTCAACAGAAACTCATCTCGGCCGAAAGAAGGAATTGTGTCCGATAAAGCTTTAACCGGAGAAGAAGAAACCGGGGGAAAACAAGTCAGTACTGAGAGATCATTCTGTGCATTCGCAGCACCCCCCCGATATGAAGCAGGGAGAACGGGATCCTGAGCATGAACAGTAGTCTGTGTAGGGTTACCCCTAACAGGGTTAGACGAAGATGATGGGATAACAGTAATAGAGACATCTGCGGTGGGATTACTGCTTTCGCGCACGTGTACCCTTGGGGCTGTCACGACTCCCGAATCCACCACAGGAGGAGATTCATCGACAGGCGGTCCTCCCTTCGGTTGAAAGACGTGCTTGCCTTGAGACGGAACTGATGGTCTAGCGCGTCGCACAGGCCGCAATTCCGGATGCTTCTGATGACAGGTACTTTCGACATGACCAATGGACGAGCAAAAAACGTAGTACGAAGGATATTCTTCATACTCAATCTTCTGCCAAAAACCCCACTGATCATCCCCTATCCAAATCCTGGATCTTGGAGAATTCAATACATCAACTTCTAACAATAATCGCGCTACAGACGGACGCTTCAGCGCAGCCGTAGCTTCATCCACCTTTAATGGTCGGCCCAGTAAGTTACCCAGCTTAAGCAGAAACTGCTTTTCGAAAAACGGCAATGGAAGACCGGGGAAATTGACCCAAACTGGTGCGATGGACGACTCTGCTCCCGGCTTAAAATCGATTGTCCATTTCGACAGGGACATATGGAATTTGCCGATGTACCAAGACTTTCGACACCAGAGTCTGGTGTAATCCTCCTCCACGGAAGGCCGTAAGAGAATATGCTTGGAATCTAATAACCCTATCGGACACTCACCCTTCAGCCCCAAAGAAACAATAAATTTGCGAATAATCTCCATGGAAGGGCGACCAACTGCAAACCTGCCAACCAGTGCATTAGAATAAGGTGCCGCTATCTGTAACATGTCTTGACGGGAGATCACCAACGAAGGCTCCCCCTTGTAAGTACTGAGATGACCAATGCCAGAGGACGAAGAAGACGGAGATTGAGCCAGAATGGAGGCAAACGTCTTCGAATGACGAACAAGAAACGGCGCCTCCCCATGCTGGGGAGCCGCCATGAAACCCTACTTACCTTGCAAAGCCCGAAAATGGTGAGAAAGCCCGATTCTAGAGAGAAAGCCCGAAAAGACTCTAATTTCAACCAAATTAAATAATTAGTTGTTTTATTTGACTCTTTGAATATCACTGTTTTGGAATTTGATGAAACCCTTTATTGAAAATCCCTCCATTAAAAAACCCTCATTGAGAAAGCCTTCATTAAGAAAATCCTTCATTGAGAAAGTTTTCATTGAGAAAAACCATTGAAAAATCCCTTCATTAAAAATCACTTCACTGGAAAAATCCCTTCAATAAGGAATCCCTTCACTGGAAAAATTCTTTCATTTGAAAATTCCTTCATTGATAAATCCCTTCATTTGAGAAAATCTCTTTCCGGCCAGGTTGGAAGTTGATTGGTTAAAACAGTGTCATTAACGATTGATTCTGATTGATGAAAAGGAGTTGAATGCTATGTGCCATGACCAATATTGTCAAAATGCATGGCCTATGTTCATAACAAAAGGGTCCGCCACCAATATCCTGAAGAAGGGAACAAAGTGCTAATGTGATTCAAATTGACAAAGCTTATTGGATGTTCAAGAGGTATTGCCTGGAGGAGTACTCATTTTGGGCAGAAATGGAAGGACAGACATTCCCTCGACCTATCAACTCAGACATGTGTAAGAAATTCTTTATTTGATTATGCAAATTCCTTCTAGGAAATCATGCAAGAGACGAGGCAAAAGTCAGGCCATCTTCCTTTCCAATCAAAACATTTCATCCCTAGTCGTCCCTTTTGAGTTATCAGAACAATAATTTTTTCGTTTGGCAGCCCCTGAAGATTGCAAACCCCACACTGGGGCAAATTCATTTTGAAAAGAGAGGATTAGAAGGGGAAAGCCCTACACTGGGGCAAATTTATTTTTGAAAATGCAAAAAAAAAGAGAAAAGAGATGAAAAGGGAAAAAGAACCCCACACAGGGGCAAATTTAGTTTTTGAAAAAAAGAAAAAGATGCAAAAAGTAAGAAGAATGCAATGAAGAAAATGCAAAGAAAGAAAATCCAATCAAACTGGGGCAAAATTTTCCTCAGTTTCGTTCAAAATTGGAAATAATTTCAAAATGATGCAATCTCAGGCTATTTCACACCCCTCTCATCAAAATTTGCTTTCAAGCCTCAACTTTTCTTGAAAAACACCTCACCTGACTTCATTTCAAAAGCCCAAAGTCCTGGCTTTCGTCATTTGCCGTATTTTCTATTGGGAAGTTTGCTAATCAACTGGCAAGTGATGTCCATAATGCCTTCGCCTAATCTTACAAGGGAAGCGCATTTTACTGATGTCAGCAATCTTCAGTTCATGCTCCTGAGTCGATTATGGTTGAGTTTTTCCATTGTTCCTTAGGTGAAAACCCGAAAGGGCACCTCAAAAGAAAAGGAACAAAACAAAAGAAAAAGAGAAAAACAAAAACAAAAACAAAGCAAAAGAAAAGGAGTGGGGGCAACCTTGGTGAAAACCCGAAAGGGCGCCAAGGTAGGATTTCTGCAATGAGCAAGCACAAGGAGGAACAACTGATGGTTTGATCCATTTGGATTTCTCCTCATTTTTGTCATACCCCTGCCAATATTGAATTCCAGAACAAGGATATTCAGAGATTCGAATACGCATCCTTTGGCCAAAGCTGTGTCATTTTGTAAAACATTCTTTGGCAAATACATTCTTAGGAAACTCATTTTTACCAAATTTCTTGCATTCATGGCATTTTTGTAGAATTTAAGCACAAATAGTTGTGAGTGCATTTTTGTGCATATTCATTTTTACATGACATGTGAACTTTTCTTGCATTGAATTGTGGTAAATGACAACCCCCGTGGTTTACTCGAAGCATACTTGGGTTCAGTCATCTCTTAAAAAGGGCTAAGGCGCAATCAAGCCAATTACGAAGGCTTCGCAATATGGCAAAATGCTTACCCGGTCAGTCTGGAAAAGCAGAGACATTTGAAATGATAAATGCAACCAAGTCAGATGCCGCGGCCAACTTTGACGAAGGCATCAAAAGGCTTATGTTTACACGATTCTCAAAAGGCAAGCGGATCAAATGATGGTGGCAATTTCTTTTGTTTTTTCTCTTTTATAGAAAATTGCATGCACAGATGAAAGTAATCACATCTTGTACCGGTGTCGGAAAGAGTCCTCTGGTGAACAAAGGCAAATCGAAAATGTTGCAAGTAAATTTGATCAAAAGGTGCAACAGCATGGCGATACAGAATCAACTATGGACTCAAGTTACAAAAATCCATCATACTGGAGCAAATTAATTTTTTTGGAAAGGTTCTCAAAAGTCGAAAAAGAAAAGCGAAGAGAAAAGAAAATCATCAATCAAAAATTAAAAATCAAATCAAGTTTCATCTCGGCAGGACCGGGCCGCTTTTTATCAAATTGGGACCGGGTTTCATCCCGCCAATCTCGGCAGGACCGGGTATAATCCCGCTGACCGCTTTTTATCAAATTGGGATCGGGTTTCATCCCGCCAATCTCGGCAGGACCGGGTATAATCCCGCTGACCATTTTTATCAAATTGGGACCGGGTTTCATCCTGCCAATCTCGGCAGGACCGGGTATAATCCCGCTGACCGTTTTTTATCAAAAATCTCGGCAGGACCGGGTATAATCCCGCTGACCATTTTTATCAAATTGGGACCGGGTTTCATCCCGCCAATCTCGGCAGGACCGGGTATAATGACCATTTTTATCAAATTGGCTTTCATCCCGCCAATCTCGGCAGGACCGGGTATGATCCCGCTGACCGCTTTTATCAAATTGGGACCGGGTTTCATCCCGCCAATCTCGGCAGGACCGGGTATAATCCCGCTGACCATTTTTATCAAATTGGGACCGGGTTTCATCCCGCCAATCTCGGCAGGGCCGGGTATAATCCCGCTGACCGCTTTTTATCAAATTGGGACCGGGTTTCATCCCGCCAATCTCGGCAGGACCGGGTATGATCCCGCTGACCATTTTCATCCCGCCAACCTTGGCAGGCTCGGGTTTAATCCCACTGTCCATTTGTCAGAACATTTCATTTTCAGCCACTGGAGCAGAGGTTAGTCCCGCCAGTATGCATTTCATTTTCAGCCACTGGAGCAGAGGTTAGTCCCGCCAGTGAGCATTTCTTTTACTTTGCCACTAGCCGTGGGTCAGTCCCACTAGTGCGCATTTCATTTTCATTCGCCACTGGCCGTGGGTCAGTCCCGCTAGTGTGCACCATGATTTTCATTTTCATTCGGGTGAGTCCCATGATCTTCATTTCATTCGGGTCTATCCCGTGGGTCTATCCCATTTACATTTCTGTTCGGGTCAGTCCCGTTTAAATTCTTGTTCGGGTCAGTCCCGTTTAAATTTCTGTCTCGGGTCAGTCCCGATTTTAAAATTTCCTGTCAGGGGTCAGTCCCCATCGTTTGAGTAATTCGCAGCCGAATAACACAGGTAAGTATTCGGTGTCTACTTCTTTGTCTCAAGTTTTTTCAAAACTCAGACAAAGAGGGGCAAACTGTAGACACCAAATTTTTGGTGTTTTATTATTTATTTATTTATTTGCTATTCGTTTTATTTGTTCTATTTTATTTGTCACATTAGTTTTATTCACTTTTAGTGTTAGTTATTTTAGCCATTTTAGCATAGAATTAAAAGAAAAATCATGAAAAAGGAAAAGTAGAAATTTTGTTTTGGCTTTATTTATCTAATTTAGTCATTTCTACTTAATTTATCTTCTATTTGGTTTATTTGGAGAAAAGAGAAAATGTGAAAAATGAAAAAAAATGAAAAAAGGAAAATGAGAAAAGTTGCATTTTTGTTTATTTATTTTTATTTTTATCCCACGTTAATTAAGTTGTTTTTGTTATTATTATTATTATTATTCTTAATTAATTAGTTGTCAAGTCAAAAAAAAAAATTAATAATAATATTTTGTCGCGGCATGCACGCTGCAATTTTTTGCAGCGTGCAAAGGACATTCACAAGAGACGATCGGAGGGCTGGATTTCACAGGGGTAACAAGCCCCTCATCCTCATCGTTGAGATGAGGGTTTAGGAGGTTGGGGGGATGATATAAAAGGGAAAAGAAAAGCAGCAGCAAAAGGGGGGAGGTTTTAGAAGAGGACGGCTGGAAAATCTGGAGGGAGCAAGAGAGAGGAAGAACGTGAGAGATAGAAAAATAGCAAGGTTCTGGAACAAAAAAAAAATCAGAGAGAGTGACGGCTAAGAATCCGTTGAAAGATTGAGGGAAGAGAGAGTAGCGTAGAAAGGGTGGAGCTGCCGACCAAGAGGAAAAGAAACCTGCGCGCAAGAAGAGAAAAGGCTAGGAAAAGCTGTAAGCTTGATAGAAAAAAAACGAAAGGAAGATTGCTGGGAAAGGCTGCAGATTGCTGAAGAAAGCAAAACAAGAAGGGTTTTCAACCGTAAGAACAAAAAGGGATTTGGGATTGGAAGAAGACAACCGCATCATCATCGCTTTTCCGTGGAGTGTTTGCCGAATCGTTCAAGCTCTTTCTCCATTTCAGGTATCGATTTCTTCTTTTAAAGGTTAAAGCTCTTTTCTTTAGTTATTTGTTTGCATCTCTGTGTCCTTGTTGACTCTGGTCTGGCTTCAATATGATTAAGGTTTCTTGTTTTGGGTTGGTTAAAATCTGGAGTGGGTAAAGAGTTGACAGCTTGCATATTGGTGTTTTTGGCCGAGAGGAAATTGCATAAAGTTTCCAACTTTGGTTGGTAGTTTGCTTTAGGTTGAGTTTTGGGATGCAAGTCTGGATTTTTCTTGCAAGCTAATGTCATAAATTCTTGTTTGAGTATTACTTCTGTCCATGTGAGGAATAAGAAACGCATGAATCATGTTTAAATGTTTGCTGAAAATAAACCAGTCAGGATTGCCGAACCTTCTGCTCAGAATTTTCCAGTTTTTGCATAGCTTTTCTTCTATGTTTTAGTTAGTTCGGATGTTGAAATGGATGTTATGACACTTAGATTGGTTTTGGGTGTTTGTGTTTAAACATACTTGAGTTGGAAAAGAGATTTCAGATTGCCAAACCATTCTGCATGAATGCCTTGTCCAGAATTTCTGTGATGCATTAGCTCCTTTATTGTTCTAGCTTGTTGGGAGTTTAAAGTTAAGTTGTTTGTTGATTAGTTGGAGTTATGATGTTGGTTTGAGAGATATCTAATCAAAGCTTTGTATTTGAACCAAAATCTGGTCTGCACCATGAAAAGGAAAGAAAGGCCGTTGGCTGGAAAATTTTTCAGAATGTTATTCCGATGTTTGCATTCCTTTTTCTCTAATTTTTGTGTTTGAAATCCAGAATTTTTTATGATGCAAAGTGAGAAGTGCAGGCTCTGGTTTAGATTGAAGTTTGATGCTGGGTTCGCATGTTTGGGGGCTAGAGTTCCTGATTTAGGATCTAATGCTTGCTGGAAAATAAATGATTCAGGTTGTCAAACCAGTTTTGCGCGTATGTTTTCCAGAATTTCTGCATGATGTTTTGCTGAGTTTTGTTTGTTTGGTCTGGGTTGGTTACATGGTTAGTTCCTTAATCTGAGTTTGGAAATGAAATGCAGCTGGTTTCTTTCTTAGATAGTTGCAGAAACCTGCGCACAAAGTCTGCTGCAACGAGCTCAAAGCTCTTGGTCATGTTGCAGCAGCTTGCGCAGGTTTTACTTTTCCTTTGCTGCATTTTGTTTTGTTTTATCTTTGTTTACCTGTTTTGAGGTCTATCTGAGGAGTTCATCAAAGCCGAACAAACCAAGACTGGTTGAACCAGTTTCATATGTTTTCCAGATCTTCCAACTTGCCGAATGTACTTCATTTTTTGCACTGGAATCTTGCTAAGTTTCTTTTTGTTTTGTTTGTTTGGATGATGATTTGCTGCCTAGTTGAAAGCCTTGTGTTTAGGTTTGAAATCTTAAAAAACAAGTTGTGTGTTTGGGTTCTGTTTAATTGCTGATGACTGAATAAGAAAATTGCAGAAGTTTTTCTCACGTTATTTTGCTGCATTAGTGTCATGTTTTATTCGGCAAGAGCTTATAAGTAGGTTTCATCACCTTGTTTGCACATTTAAATTTTGTGTTTGATTCAGTTGACAATTGATAGTTAAAATCTTGGTTTGGTGAATTAGTCTGCATGTTGAAATGGATGAAAGGTTGTGGCTGAATTTTGCAGAAACTAGCAATGAGAAAAGAAGCCTTCTGCGTGTTGTTGCATGAATCTGCATGAAAAATGTTTCCAAAAATTGCACTCCAACCCCTTAGCTTTTATCTAATGCTTCCATGGCCCAATTAATTGGAAACTTAATTAATTTTGTCCTCCTAATATGCCATTAGATTTGTAGTCAATTTGATTTTGCTTGGCTTCTTTGACATTTTGTTGCCTCGATACTAGCAAACTGTTCCTCGTTTACCTTTTTGTGAATTTTCTAGTTTGATTTGATAAGTTTCACCTTAGATTCTTAATTTTATTTTATGTTTTTAGTCCCTTAGTGTTTATAATAATAATAAATTGGCCCTTTAGACCTTTTTAATTCTTTCAATGGGGTCTTTGTTTGTCTTAATTGGTTAAGTACGAGTAGTTTACTTTCCTTGGAATGCTTCGAGTAATTCAATTTGACGTTGGTTTCCATTTTCTTTGATTTATTTGATAATTTAAGTGATACCTTGACCTTTTTATTATTTTGGAGGGTAAATTAGTAACTTCACCTCATTAGGGCGTCAATTCAAGGGAGGTACACTCTATCCCTCATTTGCACTTCATGTTTTCCTACGTGCTCCAACGTGCTAAGTGTGAATTGCATGTCTACGTTGCTTTCCTTGCCTTTCTTTAATTCCTTTCATTTATTTCATTTACTTTTGCCTTTTATTTAAGTTATTCATTATGGGGTATGTGTACACCTCTTGGCTTGTAATAGATAGGGTTTTTTTTATTTAAGTTATTCATTATGGGGTATGTGTACGCCTCTTGGCTTGTAATAGATAGGGCTTGGCGAGCAGTTTGGTCCATTTCCCCTTCCCCTTTTGTTTTAGTTAGTGAATGTAATAGGTTTATTAGCTTGGTTGCATGCCTACGTGTTAAGTGTTACTTGCTTTATTAGGTTCTTGCATCTAGTCGAGCATGCTAATTGTTATGTGCTATGTGTTTATAAGTGTTGGACATGTCTACTCGCTTTCCATAGCTATGAATGAATGTGATGGATGAATGTACGTTTCCACTAGTCCAACGCTAGTAGGAATTTATAGAAAGGGCTAGTCCAACGCTAGATCCAATAGGATTTTTCCTTTGTTTTTCATTAATGCATTATTTGCCTGTTCACCACATATCATGCATTTTTCCTTAGTTTTATCATCTGGCATGCTCCTCGATTCCCCTTTCCCCTCACTTTAGGTCTTGCATCTCATGCTAGTTAGGGTACATTTGCCTGAAGAGTCTCCTTCTGATAAGGGAAACGAGCGAGTGTGGCTACTCGATAGCCTTAGCACGCTAGTTTTGCTTTCTAGTCAAAGGGAAAATCGAAGTCGAAAAAGTTAGGAGTCATTCCCATACCCGACCTGATGCATTCCTTTAGGCTCATTCATTCTCATTTATCACTTACTCATTTTTTCCAATTCACATTTCCTCATCACTTTTCCTTTCCTTATTGTTCATTTTGATTTCTACTTCACAAAATTGCACTTAATTACACCTATATGCACTCATCACTATATTCCATACACTTGCACACAAACACTTGGATTTTTCATACAATTTCACACATGCACCTTTTCATACACTTGCACACAAACACTTGGATTTTTCATACAATTTCACACGTGCACCTTTTTATACACTTGCACACTTGCACTTTAGCCATCATTTGCATTAATCGACCTCTATAAGGTTTTCCTTTATTGGCCACCACAACTCATGTGGTTGGGACCAAAAACCTTACAAGAGACATTTTAGAATTTAGGTTTGCATTTTTTCTTTCTTTTGCATTCATCTAGTCAAATCCCAAACATGCAATACATATTTTTGGTAGAAAAATTGGGAAAGGTGGGGCTAAATCACGCAACTAGCCTTGGCTAGGTCGGAGGGGTGCCTTGGATTTTTATCCTTGCCTTCCCCTTCGTCAAATGTGACTCCCGAACCTTTTTCGTTGGTTTACGTGGACTAGGAGTCGTTCAAAAAGGGGTTTCTTTCTATCTTTCCTTTAGAAAATTTCTTTTTGGGTGACTTGGTACACCCTAACTCCATACCAAGTGGCGACTCCGTTTTTCATTCAAAAAAACCCCTTTTGAACTTTATTTGGCCAAATCGTCGCATTCTCAAAGTCCCATGGCCTTTTACTTTTCATTTACACACATTCACATTCCACTACTCACACACCACACACCATCACCACCACATCATTCAAAAATGGGGCGCGACAGGGACTCAGCCGTTCACTACAGTCCTCAAATGAATTACAATATAAATCTCAAATATTACAACAAGTTCTTCAATAATTACATGTCATAAGCGAAGCGGAAACTAAATTTTCAACTATACATCAAATGATTCCAAATCCAAACTGTACAAGATATATGCCATCCAGCCACATGAATATGTACTACTCGCCCTTCCTTCGCCTTGAGCCCTGTGGAGGGGAATAAAATCATTTTGGGGTGAGCTAGAAGCTCAGCGTGTAACTAGTAAAAGCAGTCATCAAATATATTTCACAATAATGCATTTCAATGATGTCATGATTCCAAGATCAAATGTACGTTTATTGCTCTCGTGAGCCAGTGAAATCATTGCATTTGAACACCCAACGCTCAAATAGATCATTTAACATTAACAGTGAGAGGGAGCCCCTTTTTGAGCTCCAGATAACATGACCATGAACCATAAACAGGGTGGAGACGTTGGTGTCCAGCACAAGACTTACCCAGAACTCATTGAAGCCAAAATCATATCATGAATTCACATGCAAGCACGCATGAGATGCCGTCGAGTAAATAATGCAAGAAACATTTCAATAATAACTTTGGAAACAGTTTAGGATCACTCGCCTCCATGGCTCAGAAACCATCCATCAAATATCATTGCCTTACTCAAATCCAAGCCTTAGATCACAAACGCAAACCAATCAAGCCCTTTAAAAGTTCGGACAGCACTTCCCCCAAATTTGATTACTTTTCCAGCCGTCATGGCTTCATTATATTTCTCATTCAAACCCAAAGGTACACACACAACAAGTTCATTCAATAGCCATTCAGCAAGCTCCCAGAAGTACAAATACAAGTCAAGCTAGGGAAAAGTCCAGAAATGAAAGTTAAGCTCAAACATATTTCACAATAATGCATTTCAATGATGTCATGATTCCAAGATCAAATGTACGTTAATTGCTCTCGTGAGCCAGTGAAATCATTGCACTTGAACACCCAACGCTCAAATAGATCATTTAACATTAACAGTGAGAGGGAGCCCCTTTTTGAGCTCCAGATAACATGAACATGAACCATAAACAGGGTGGAGACGTTGGTGTCCAGCACAAGACTTTCCCAGAACTCATTGAAGGCAAAATCATATCATGAATTCACATGCAAGCACGCATGAGATGCCGTCGAGTAAATAATGCAAGAAACATTTCAATAATAACTTTGGAAACAGTTTAGGGTCACTCACCTCCATGGCTCAGAAACCATCCATCAAATATCATCGCCTTACTCAAATCCAAGCCTTAGATCACAAACGCAAAGCAATCAAGCCCTTTAAAAGTTCGGACAGCACTTCCCCTAAATTTGCATACTTTTGCAGCCGTCATGGCTTCATTATATTTCTCATTCAAACCCAAAGGTACACACACAACAACAAGTTTGTTCAATAGCCATTCAGCAAGCTCCCAGAAGTACAAATACAAGTCAAGCTAGGGAAAAGTCCGGAAATGAAAGATAAGCTCAAACCCAGAAAAACAGTTTTTGACATCATTTAACGGTAATGGCACCAAAGGCACTACGATTATCGGATGAAGGTCCAAGACCCACCGTTTCGAAGCTAAGAGATCAGGCTACAATGCTGAAGAAGCCAACTCTGTCCAGTATCGAGTGTAACCAGGTCAAAAATGCAAGATACTACACCAGAACCGCAAAAACAGGTTCACCAATCGCATTCTGGTGCAAACATCATAAATCAACCTACCTAAGTCCAAATTCAGAAATTCCAAAGCCATCTGAAATATAAGAAACAGGGTTACATTTCATCAGAAGACCTCAACAACCAATTCGGAAGCATTCCCAACCAAAATAACCAATTACAGACACAATTCTCACATTCGGGTAAAACCAGGGCAGCAAGGGTAATTCCGTCTTTTCACAAGATACGCTGCTCGGATTGACCTGAAAATTAAAAGATTTCCGGGTTCTCACACTCATTCTTTCGGGGCATCACAAACTCCCCTCCTTAAAAGAATGTCGTCCTCGACATTCCATCTTATACCAATCAAGTCGAGACATCTCGCAAGAATCACTAATATTTCAGACCAAACCCACTGTCCGGCATCCTAAACTTCAAGCCTAGGATACACTACAAGAATCTGAAACCTAAGCTCTGATACTAACTGTGACGGCCCCACCTCCCCCTAAGGCGAACCAAAGGGTTCGGCGGGCCGCCTGCCCGGCTCTCGCCGGGACTCAGTCGTTCACTACAGTCCTCAAATGAATTACAATATAAATCTCAAATATGACAACATGTTCTTCAATAATTACATGTCATAAGCGAAGCGGAAACTAAATTTTCAACTATACATCAAATGATTCCAAATCCAAACTGTACAAGATATATGCCATCCAGCCACATGAATATGTACTACTCGCCCTTCCTTCGGCTTGAGCCCTGTGGAGGGGAATAAAATCCTTTTAGGGTGAGCTAGAAGCTCAGCGAGTAAACAGTAAAAGCAGTCAACAAATATATTTCACAATAATGCATTTCAATGATGTCATGATTCCAAGATCAAATGTACGTTTATTGCTCTAGTGAGCCAGTGAAATCATTGCACTTGAACATCCAACGCTCAAATAGATCATTTAACATTAACAGTGAGAGGGAGCCCCTTTTTGAGCTCCAGATTACATGAACATGAACCATAAACAGGGTGGAGACATTGGTGTCCAGCACAAGACTTTCCCAGAACTCATTGAAGCCAAAATCATATCATGAATTCACATGCAAGCACGCATGAGATGCCGTCGAATAAATAATGCAAGAAACATTTCAATAATAACTTTGGAAACAGTTTAGGGTCACTCACCTCCATGGCTCAGAAACCATCCATCAAATATCATCGCCTTACTCAAATCCAAGCCTTAGATCACAAACGCAAAGCAATCAAGTCCTTTAAAAGTTCGGACAGCACTTCCCCTAAATTTACTTACTTTTCCAGCCGTCATGGCTTCAATATATTTCTCATTCAAACCCAAAGGTACACACACAATAACAAGTTCATTCAATAGCCATTCAGCAAGCTCCCAGAAGTACAAATACAAGTCAAGCTAGGGAAAAGTCCGGAAATGAAAGTTAAGCTCAAACCCAGAAAAACAGTTTTTGACATCATTTTGCGGTAATGGCACCAAAGGCACTACGATTATAGGATGAAGGTCCAAGACCCATCGTTTCGAAGCTAAGAGATCAGGCTACAATGCTGAAGAAGCCAACTCTGTCCAGTATCGAGTGTAACCAGGTCAAAACTGCAAGATACTACACCAGAACCGCAAAAACAGGTTCACCAATCGCATTCTGGTGCAAACATCATAAATCAACCTACCTAATTCCAAATTCAAAAATTCCAAAGCCATCTGAAAGATAAGAAACAGGGCTAAATTTCATCAGAAGACCTCAACAATCAATTCGGAAGCATTCCCAACCAAAATAACCAATTCCAGACGCAATTCTCACATTCGGGTAAAACCAGGGCAGCAAGGGTAATTCCGTCTTTTCACAAGATACGCTGCTCGGATTGACCTGAAAATTAGAAAATTTCTGGGTTCTCACACTCATTCTTTCGGGGCGTCACAAACTCCCCTCCTTAAAAGAACGTCGTCCTCGACATTCCATCTTATACCAATCAAGTCGAGACATCCCGCAAGAATCACTAATATTTCAGACCAAACCCACTGTCCGGCATCCTAAACTTCAAGCCTAGGATACACTACAAGAATCTGAAACCTAAGCTCTGATACTAACTGTGACGGCCCCACCTCCCCCTAAGGCGAACCAAAGGGTTCGGCGGGCCGCCTGCCCGGCTCTCGCCGGGACTCAGTCGTTCACTACAGTCCTCAAATGAATTACAATATAAATCTCAAATATGACAACATGTTCTTCAATAATTACATGTCATAAGCGAAGCGGAAACTAAATTTTCAACTATACATCAAATGATTCCAAATCCAAACTGTACAAGATATATGCCATCCAGCCACATGAATATGTACTACTCGCCCTTCCTTCGCCTTGAGCCCTGTGGAGGGGAATAAAATCCTTTTAGGGTGAGCTAGAAGCTCAGCGAGTAAACAGTAAAAGCAGTCAACAAATATATTTCACAATAATGCATTTCAATGATGTCATGATTCCAAGATCAAATGTACGTTTATTGCTCTAGTGAGCCAGTGAAATCATTGCACTTGAACATCCAACGCTCAAATAGATCATTTAACATTAACAGTGAGAGGGAGCCCCTTTTTGAGCTCCAGATTACATGAACATGAACCATAAACAGGGTGGAGACATTGGTGTCCAGCACAAGACTTTCCCAGAACTCATTGAAGCCAAAATCATATCATGAATTCACATGCAAGCACGCATGAGATGCCGTCGAATAAATAATGCAAGAAACATTTCAATAATAACTTTGGAAACAGTTTAGGGTCACTCACCTCCATGGCTCAGAAACCATCCATCAAATATCATCGCCTTACTCAAATCCAAGCCTTAGATCACAAACGCAAAGCAATCAAGTCCTTTAAAAGTTCGGACAGCACTTCCCCTAAATTTACTTACTTTTCCAGCCGTCATGGCTTCAATATATTTCTCATTCAAACCCAAAGGTACACACACAATAACAAGTTCATTCAATAGCCATTCAGCAAGCTCCCAGAAGTACAAATACAAGTCAAGCTAGGGAAAAGTCCGGAAATGAAAGTTAAGCTCAAACCCAGAAAAACAGTTTTTGACATCATTTTGCGGTAATGGCACCAAAGGCACTACGATTATAGGATGAAGGTCCAAGACCCATCGTTTCGAAGCTAAGAGATCAGGCTACAATGCTGAAGAAGCCAACTCTGTCCAGTATCGAGTGTAACCAGGTCAAAACTGCAAGATACTACACCAGAACCGCAAAAACAGGTTCACCAATCGCATTCTGGTGCAAACATCATAAATCAACCTACCTAATTCCAAATTCAAAATTCCAAAGCCATCTGAAAGATAAGAAACAGGGCTAAATTTCATCAGAAGACCTCAACAATCAATTCGGAAGCATTCCCAACCAAAATAACCAATTACAGACGCAATTCTCACATTCGGGTAAAACCAGGGCAGCAAGGGTAATTCCGTCTTTTCACAAGATACGCTGCTCGGATTGACCTGAAAATTAGAAAATTTCTGGGTTCTCACACTCATTCTTTCGGGGCGTCACAAACTCCCCTCCTTAAAAGAACGTCGTCCTCGACATTCCATCTTATACCAATCAAGTCGAGACATCCCGCAAGAATCACTAATATTTCAGACCAAACCCACTGTCCGGCATCCTAAACTTCAAGCCTAGGATACACTACAAGAATCTGAAACCTAAGCTCTGATACTAACTGTGACGGCCCCACCTCCCCCTAAGGCGAACCAAAGGGTTCGGCGGGCCGCCTGCCCGGCTCTCGCCGGGACTCAGTCGTTCACTACAGTCCTCAAATGAATTACAATATAAATCTCAAATATTACAACAAGTTCTTCAATAATTACATGTCATAAGCGAAGCGGAAACTAAATTTTCAACTATACATCAAATGATTCCAAATCCAAACTGTACAAGATATATGCCATCCAGCCACATGAATATGTACTACTCGCCCTTCCTTCGCCTTGAGCCCTGTGGAGGGGAATAAAATCGTTTTGGGGTGAGCTAGAAGCTCAGCGAGTAACCAGTAAAAGCAGTCATCAAATATATTTCCAATAATGCATTTCAATGATGTCATGATTCCAAGATCAAATGTACATTTATTGCTCTCGTGAGCCAGTGAAATCATTGCACTTGAACACCCAACGCTCAAATAGATATTTAACATTAACAGTGAGAGGGAGCCCCTTTTTGAGCTCCAGATAACATGAACATGAACCATAAACAGGGTGGAGACGTTGGTGTCCAGCACAAGACTTTCCCAGAACTCATTGAAGCCAAAATCATATCATGAATTCACATGCAAGCACGCATGAGATGCCGTCGAGTAAATAATGCAAGAAACATTTCAATAATAACTTTGGAAACAGTTTAGGGTCACTCACCTCCATGGTTCAGAAACCATCCATCAAATATCATCGCCTTACTCAAATCCAAGCCTTAGATCACAAACCGCAAAGCAATCAAGCCCTTTAAAAGTTCGGACAACACTTCACCTAAATTTGCTTACTTTTGCAGCCGTCATGGCTTCATTATATTTCTCATTCAAACCCAAAGGTACGCACACAACAACAAGTTCATTCAACAGCCATTCAGCAAGTTCCCAGAAGTACAAATACAAGTCAAGCTAGGGAAAAGTCCGGAAATGAAAGTTAAGCTCAAACCCAGAAAAACAGTTTTTGACATCATTTTGCGGTAATGGCACCAAAGGCACAACGATTATCGGATGAAGGTCCAAGACCCACCGTTTCGAAGCTAAGAGATCAGGCTACAATGCAGAAGAAGGCAACTCTGTCCAGTATCGAGTGTAACCAGGTCAAAAATGCAAGATACTACACCAGAACCGCAAAAACAGGTTCGCCAATCGGATTCTGGTGCAAACATCATAAATCAACCTACCTAAGTCCAAATTCAGAAATTCCAAAGCCATCTGAAAGATAAGAAACAGGGCTACATTTCATCAGAAGACCTCAACAACCAATTCGGAAGCATTCCCAACCAAAATAACCAATTACAGACGCAATTCTCACATTCGGGTAAAACCAGGGCAGCAAGGGTAATTCCGTCTTTTCACAAGATACGCTGCTCGGATTGACCTGAAAATTAGAAAATTTCTGGGTTCTCACACTCATTCTTTCGGGGCGTCACAAACTCCCCTCCTTAAAAGAACGTCGTCCTCGACATTCCATCTTATACCAATCAAGTCGAGACATCCCGCAAGAATCACTAATATTTCAGACCAAACCCACTGTCCGGCATCCTAAACTTCAAGCCTAGGATACACTACAAGAATCTGAAGCCTAAGCTCTGATACCAACTGTGACGGCCCCACCTCCCCCTAAGGCGAACCAAAGGGTTCGGCGGGCCGCCTGCCCAGCTCTCGCCGGGACTCAGCCGTTCACTACAGTCCTCAAATGAATTACAATATAAATCTCAAATATTACAACAAGTTCTTCAATAATTACATGTCATAAGCGAAGCGGAAACTAAATTTTCAACTATACATCAAATGATTCCAAATCCAAACTGTACAAGATATATGCCATCCAGCCACATGAATATGTACTACTCGCCCTTCCTTCGCCTTGAGCCCTGTGGAGGGGAATAAAATCGTTTTGGGGTGAGCTAGAAGCTCAGCGAGTAACCAGTAAAAGCAGTCATCAAATATATTTCCCAATAATGCATTTCAATGATGTCATGATTCCAAGATCAAATGTACATTTATTGCTCTCGTGAGCCAGTGAAATCATTGCACTTGAACACCCAACGCTCAAATAGATCATTTAACATTAACAGTGAGAGGGAGCCTCTTTTTGAGCTCCAGATAACATGAACATGAACCATAAACAGGGTGGAGACGTTGGTGTCCAGCATAAGACTTTCCCAGAACTCATTGAAGCCAAAATCATATCATGAATTCACATGCAAGCACGCATGAGATGCCGTCGAGTAAATAATGCAAGAAACATTTCAATAATAACTTTGGAAACA
The DNA here is from genome assembly GCF_003713205.1 of Coffea eugenioides. Classification (NCBI taxonomy): domain Eukaryota; kingdom Viridiplantae; phylum Streptophyta; class Magnoliopsida; order Gentianales; family Rubiaceae; genus Coffea; species Coffea eugenioides. Next base: position 24,563 of record NW_020863802.1, read on the forward strand.
GTTTAGGGTCACTCACCTCCATGGTTCAGAAACCATCCATCAAATATCATCGCCTTACTCAAATCCAAGCCTTAGATCACAAACGCAAAGCAATCAAGCCCTTTAAAAGTTCGGACAACACTTCCCCTAAATTTGCTTACTTTTGCAGCCGTCATGGCTTCATTATATTTCTCATTCAAACCCAAAGGTACACACACAACAACAAGTTCATTCAATAGCCATTCAGCAAGCTCCCAGAAGTACAAATACAAGTCAAGCTAGGGAAAAGTCCGGAAATGAAAGTTAAGCTCAAACCCAGAAAAACAGTTTTTGACATCATTTTGCGGTAATGGCACCAAAGGCACTACGATTATCGGATGAAGGTCCAAGACCCACTGTTTCGAAGCTAAGAGATCAGGCTACAATGCAGAAGAAGGAAACTCTGTCCAGTATCGAGTGTAACCAGGTCAAAAATGCAAGATACTACACCAGAACCGCAAAAACAGGTTCGCCAATCGCATTCTGGTGCAAACATCATAAATCAACCTACCGAAGTCCAAATTCAGAAATTCCAAAGCCATCCGAAAGATAAGAAACAGGGCTACATTTCATCAGAAGACCTCAACAACCAATTCGGAATCATTCCCAACCAAAATAACCAACTACAGACGTAATTCTCACATTCGGGTAAAACCAGGGCAGCAAGGGTATTTCCGTCTTTTCACAAGATACGCTGCTCGGATTGACCTGAAAATTAGAAAATTTCTGGGTTCTCACACTCATTCTTTCGGGGCGTCACAAACTCCCCTCCTTAAAAGAACGTCGTCCTCGACATTCCATCTTATACCAATCAAGTCGAGCCATCCCGCAAGAATCACTAATATTTCAGACCAAACCCACTGTCCGGCATCCTAAACTTCAAGCCTAGGATACACTACAAGAATCTGAAGCCTAAGCTCTGATACCAACTGTGACGGCCCCACCTCCCCCTAAGGCGAACCAAAGGGTTCGGCGGGCCGCCTGCCCAGCTCTCGCCGGGACTCAGCCGTTCACTACAGTCCTCAAATGAATTACAATATAAATCTCAAATATTACAACAAGTTCTTCAATAATTACATGTCATAAGCGAAGCGGAAACTAAATTTTCAACTATACATCAAATGATTCCAAATCCAAACTGTACAAGATATATGCCATCCAGCCACATGAATATGTACTACTCGCCCTTCCTTCGCCTTGAGCCTTGTGGAGGGGAATAAAATCGTTTTGGGGTGAGCTAGAAGCTCAGCGAGTAACCAGTAAAAGCAGTCATCAAATATATTTCACAATAATGCATTTCAACGATGTCATGATTCCAAGATCAAATGTACGTTTATTGCTCTCGTGAGCCAGTGAAATCATTGCACTTGAACACCCAACGCTCAAATAGATCATTTCACATTAACAGTGAGAGGGAGCCCCTTTTTGAGCTCCAGATAACATGAACATGAACCATAAACAGGGTGGAGACGTTGGTGTCCAGCACAAGACTTTCCCAGAACTCATTGAAGCCAAAATCATATCATGAATTCCCATGCAAGCACGCATGAGATGCCGTCGAGTAAATAATGCAAGAAACATTTCAATAATAACTTTGGAAACAGTTTAGGGTCACTCACCTCCATGGTTCAGAAACCATCCATCAAATAACATCGCCTTACTCAAATCCAAGCCTTAGATCACAAACGCAAAGCAATCAAGCCCTTTAAAAGTTCGGACAACACTTCACCTAAATTTGCTTACTTTTGCAGCCGTCATGGCTTCATTATATTTCTCATTCAAACCCAAAGGTACGCACACAACAACAAGTTCATTCAATAGCCATTCAGCAAGCTCCCAGAAGTACAAATACAAGTCAAGCTAGGGAAAAGTCCGGAAATGAAAGTTAAGCTCAAACCCAGAAAAATAGTTTTTGACATCATTTTACGGTAATGGCACCAAAGGCACTACGATTATCGGATGAAGGTCCAAGACCCACCGTTTCGAAGCTAAGAGATCAGGCTACAATGCAGAAGAAGCCAACTCTGTCCAGTATCGAGTGTAACCAGGTCAAAAATGCAAGGTACTACACCAGAACCGTAAAAACAGGTTCGCCAATCGCATTCTGGTGCAAACATCATAAATCAACCTACCTAAGTCCAAATTCAGAAATTCCAAAGCCATCCGAAAGATAAGAAACAGGGCTACATTTCATCAGAAGACCTCAACAACCAATTCGGAAGCATTCCCAACCAAAATAACCAATTACAGACGCAATTCTCACATTCGGGTAAAACCAGGGCAGCAAGGGTATTTCCGTCTTTTCACAAGATACGCTGCTCGGATTGACCTGAAAATTAGAAAATTTCTGGGTTCTCACACTCATTCTTTCGGGGCGTCACAAACTCCCCTCCTTAAAAGAACGTCGTCCTCGACATTCCATCTTATACCAATCAAGTCGAGACATCCCGCAAGAATCACTAATATTTCAGACCAAACCCACTGTCCGGCATCCTAAACTTCAAGCCTAGGATACACTACAAGAATCTGAAGCCTAAGCTCTGATACCAACTGTGACGGCCCCACCTCCCCCTAAGGCGAACCAAAGGGTTCGGCGGGCCGCCTGCCCAGCTCTCGCCGGTCAGCCGTTCACTACAGTACTCATGTCTACATTATCTCTTACGTTCTCTTTCATGTAGACGGCGGCTTTTCTATACATATGTTCTCAACTGTACAAGGATATATGCATCGCTGTTGTTACTCGCCCTTCCTTCGCCTTGAGCCCTGTGGAGGGGAATAAAATCGTTTTGGGGTGAGCTAGAAGCTCAGCGAGTAACCAGTAAAAGCAGTCATCAAATATATTTCACAATAATGCATTTCAACGATGTCATGATTCCAAGATCAAATGTACGTTTATTGCTCTCGTGAGCCAGTGAAATCATTGCACTTGAACACCCAACGCTCAAATAGATCATTTCACATTAACAGTGAGAGGGAGCCCCTTTTTGAGCTCCAGATAACATGAACATGAACCATAAACAGGGTGGAGACGTTGGTGTCCATCACAAGACTTTCCCAGAACTCATTGAAGCCAAAATCATATCATGAATTCCCATGCAAGCACGCATGAGATGCCGTCGAGTAAATAATGCAAGAAACATTTCAATAATAACTTTGGAAACAGTTTAGGGTCACTCACCTCCATGGTTCAGAAACCATCCATCAAATATCATCGCCTTACTCAAATCCAAGCCTTAGATCACAAACGCAAAGCAATCAAGCCCTTTAAAAGTTCGGACAACACTTCACCTAAATTTGCTTACTTTTGCAGCCGTCATGGCTTCATTATATTTCTCATTCAAACCCAAAGGTACGTACACAACAACAAGTTCATTCAATAGCCATTCAGCAAGCTCCCAGAAGTACAAATACAAGTCAAGCTAGGGAAAAGTCCGGAAATGAAAGTTAAGCTCAAACCCAGAAAAATAGTTTTTGACATCATTTTGCGGTAATGGCACCAAAGGCACTACGATTATCGGATGAAGGTCCAAGACCCACCGTTTCGAAGCTAAGAGAACGGGCTACAATGTTGAAGAAGGCAACTCTGTCCAGTATCGAGTGTAACCAGATCAAAAATACAAGAAACTACACCAGAACCGCAAAAACAGGTTCACCGATCGCATTCTGGTGCAAACATCATAAATCCACCTACCTAAGTCCAAATTCAGAAATTACAAAGCCATCCGAAAGATAAGAAACAGGGCTACATTTCATCAGAAGACCTCAGCAACCAATTCGGAAGCATTCCCATCCAAAATAACCAATTACAGACGCAATTCTCACATTCGGGTAAAACTAGGGCAGCAAGGGTAATTCCGTCTTTTCACAAGATACGCTGCTCGGATTGACCTGAAAATTAGAAAATTTCTGGGTTCTCACACTCATTCTTTCGGGGCGTCACAAACTCCCCTCCTTAAAAGAACGTCGTCCTCGACATTCCATCTTATACCAATCAAGTCGAGACATCCCGCAAGAATCACTAATATTTCAGACCAAACCCACTGTCCGGCATCCTAAACTTCAAGCCTAGGATACACTACAAGAATCTGAAGCCTAAGCTCTGATACCAACTGTGACGGCCCCACCTCCCCCTAAGGCGAACCAAAGGGTTCGGCGGGCCGCCTGCCCAGCTCTCGCCGGGACTCAGCCGTTCACTACAGTCCTCAAATGAATTACAATATAAATCTCAAATATTACAACAAGTTCTTCAATAATTACATGTCATAAGCGAAGCGGAAACTAAATTTTCAACTATACATCAAATGATTCCAAATCCAAACTGTACAAGATATATGCCATCCAGCCACATGAATATGTACTACTCGCCCTTCCTTCGCCTTGAGCCCTGTGGAGGGGAATAAAATCGTTTTGGGGTGAGCTAGAAGCTCAGCGAGTAACCAGTAAAAGCAGTCATCAAATATATTTCCCAATAATGCATTTCAATGATGTCATGATTCCAAGATCAAATGTACATTTATTGCTCTCGTGAGCCAGTGAAATCATTGCACTTGAACACCCAACGCTCAAATAGATCATTTAACATTAACAGTGAGAGGGAGCCTCTTTTTGAGCTCCAGATAACATGAACATGAACCATAAACAGGGTGGAGACGTTGGTGTCCAGCACAAGACTTTCCCAGAACTCATTGAATCATGACATATCATATCATGAATTCACATGCAAGCACGCATGTGATGCCGTCGAGTAAATAATGCAAGAAACATTTCAATAATAACTTTGGAAACAGTTTAGGGTCACTCACCTCCATGGTTCAGAAACCATCCATCAAATATCATCGCCTTACTCAAATCCAAGCCTTAGATCACAAACGCAAAGCAATCAAGCCCTTTAAAAGTTCGGACAACACTTCACCTAAATTTGCATACTTTTGCAGCCGTCATGGCTTCATTATATTTCTCATTCAAACCCAAAGGTACGCACACAACAACAAGTTCATTCAACAGCCATTCAGCAAGTTCCCAGAAGTACAAATACAAGTCAAGCTAGGGAAAAGTCCGGAAATGAAAGTTAAGCTCAAACCCAGAAAAATAGTTTTTGACATCATTTTACGGTAATGGCACCAAAGGCACTACGATTATCGGATGAATGTCCAAGACCCACCGTTTCGAAGCTAAGAGATCAGGCTACAATGCAGAAGAAGCCAACTCTGTCCAGTATCGAGTGTAACCAGGTCAAAAATGCAAGGTACTACACCAGAACCGTAAAAACAGGTTCGCCAATCGCATTCTGGTGCAAACATCATAAATCAACCTACCTAAGTCCAAATTCAGAAATTCCAAAGCCATCCGAAAGATAAGAAACAGGGCTACATTTCATCAGAAGACCTCAACAACCAATTCGGAAGCATTCCCAACCAAAATAACCAATTACAGACGCAATTCTCACATTCGGGTAAAACCAGGGCAGCAAGGGTATTTTCGTCTTTTCACAAGATACGCTGCTCGGATTGACCTGAAAATTAGAAAATTTCTGGGTTCTCACACTCATTCTTTCGGGGCGTCACAAACTCCCCTCCTTAAAAGAACGTCGTCCTCGACATTCCATCTTATACCAACCAAGTCGAGACATCCCGCAAGAATCACTAATATTTCAGACCAAACCCATTGTCCGGCATCCTAAACCTCAAGCCTAGGATACACTACAAGAATCTGAAGCCTAAGCTCTGATACCAACTGTGACGGCCCCACCTCCCCCTAAGGCGAACCAAAGGGTTCGGCGGGCCGCCTGCCCAGCTCTCGCCGGGACTCAGCCGTTCACTACAGTCCTCAAATGAATTACAATATAAATCTCAAATATTACAACAAGTTCTTCAATAATTACATGTCATAAGCGAAGCGGAAACTAAATTTTCAACTATACATCAAATGATTCCAAATCCAAACTGTACAAGATATATGCCATCCAGCCACATGAATATGTACTACTCGCCCTTCCTTCGCCTTGAGCCTTGTGGAGGGGAATAAAATCGTTTTGGGGTGAGCTAGAAGCTCAGCGAGTAACCAGTAAAAGCAGTCATCAAATATATTTCACAATAATGCATTTCAACGATGTCATGATTCCAAGATCAAATGTACGTTTATTGCTCTCGTGAGCCAGTGAAATCATTGCACTTGAACACCCAACGCTCAAATAGATCATTTCACATTAACAGTGAGAGGGAGCCCCTTTTTGAGCTCCAGATAACATGAACATGAACCATAAACAGGGTGGAGACGTTGGTGTCCAGCACAAGACTTTCCCAGAACTCATTGAAGCCAAAATCATATCATGAATTCACATGCAAGCACGCATGAGATGCCGTCGAGTAAATAATGCAAGAAACATTTCAATAATAACTTTGGAAACAGTTTAGGGTCACTCACCTCCATGGTTCAGAAACCATCCATCAAATATCATCGCCTTACTCAAATCCAAGCCTTAGATCACAAACGCAAAGCAATCAAGCCCTTTAAAAGTTCGGACAACACTTCACCTAAATTTGCATACTTTTGCAGCCGTCATGGCTTCATTATATTTCTCATTCAAACCCAAAGGTACGCACACAACAACAAGTTCATTCAACAGCCATTCAGCAAGTTCCCAGAAGTACAAATACAAGTCAAGCTAGGGAAAAGTCCGGAAATGAAAGTTAAGCTCAAACCCAGAAAAACAGTTTTTGACATCATTTTGCGGTAATGGCACCAAAGGCACTACGATTATCGGATGAAGGTCCAAGACCCACCGTTTCGAAGCTAAGAGATCAGGCTACAATGCAGAAGAAGGCAACTCTGTCCAGTATCGAGTGTAACCAGGTCAAAAATGCAAGATACTACACCAGAACCGCAAAAACAGGTTCGCCAATCGGATTCTGGTGCAAACATCATAAATCAACCTACCTAAGTCCAAATTCAGAAATTCCAAAGCCATCTGAAAGATAAGAAACAGGGCTACATTTCATCAGAAGACCTCAACAACCAATTCGGAAGCATTCCCAACCAAAATAACCAATTACAGACGCAATTCTCACATTCGGGTAAAACCAGGGCAGCAAGGGTATTCCGTCTTTTCACAAGATACGCTGCTCGGATTGACCTGAAAATTAGAAAATTTCTGGGTTCTCACACTCATTCTTTCGGGGCGTCACAAACTCCCCTCCTTAAAAGAACGTCGTCCTCGACATTCCATCTTATACCAACCAAGTCGAGACATCCCGCAAGAATCACTAATATTTCAGACCAAACCCACTTGTCCGGCATCCTAAACTTCAAGCCTAGGATACACTACAAGAATCTGAAGCCTAAGCTCTGATACCAACTGTGACGGCCCCACCTCCCCCTAAGGCGAACCAAAGGGTTCGGCGGGCCGCCTGCCCAGCTCTCGCCGGGACTCAGCCGTTCACTACAGTCCTCAAATGAATTACAATATAAATCTCAAATATTACAACAAGTTCTTCAATAATTACATGTCATAAGCGAAGCGGAAACTAAATTTTCAACTATACATCAAATGATTCCAAATCCAAACTGTACAAGATATATGCCATCCAGCCACATGAATATGTACTACTCGCCCTTCCTTCGCCTTGAGCCCTGTGGAGGGGAATAAAATCGTTTTGGGGGGAGCTAGAAGCTCAGCGAGTAACCAGTAAAAGCAGTCATCAAATATATTTCACAATAATGCATTTCAATGATTTCATGATTCCAAGATCAAATGTACATTTATTGCTCTCGTGAGCCAGTGAAATCATTGCACTTGAACACCCAACGCTCAAATAGATCATTTTACATTAACAGTGAGAGGGAGCCCCTTTTTGAGCTCCAGATAACATCAACATGAACCATAAACAGGGTGGAGACGTTGGTGCCCAGCACAAGACTTTCCCAGAACTCATTGAAGCCAAAATCATATCATGAATTCACATGCAAGCACGCATGAGATGCCGTCGAGTAAATAATGCAAGAAACATTTCAATAAAAACTTTGGAAACAGTTTAGGGTCACTCACCTCCATGGTTCAGAAACCATCCATCAAATATCATCGCCTTACTCAAATCCAAGCCTTAGATCACAAACGCAAAGCAATCAAGCCCTTTAAAAGTTCGGACAACACTTTACCCTAAATTTGCTTACTTTTGCTGCCGTCATGGCTTCATTATATTTCTCATTCAAACCCAAAGGTACACACACAACAACAAGTTCATTCAATAGCCATTCAGCAAGCTCCCAGAAGTACAAATACAAGTCAAGCTAGGGAAAAGTCCGGAAATGAAAGTTAAGCTCAAACCCAGAAAAACAGTTTTTGACATCATTTTGCGGTAATGGCACCAAAGGCACTACGATTATCGGATGAAGGTCCAAGACCCACCGTTTCGAAGCTAAGAGATCAGGCTACAATGCTGAAGAAGCCAACTCTGTCCAGTATCGAGTGTAACCAGGTAAAAAATGCAAGATACTACACCAGAACCGCAAAAACAGGTTCGCCAATCGCATTCTGGTGCAAACATCATAAATCAACCTACCTAAGTCCAAATTCAGAAATTCCAAAGCCATCCGAAAGATAAGAAACAGGGCTACATTTCATCAGAAGACCTCAACAACCAATTCGGAAGCATTCCCAACCAAAATAACCAATTACAGACGCAATTCTCACATTCGGGTAAAACCAGGGCAGCAAGGGTAATTCCGTCTTTTCACAAGATACGCTGCTCGGATTGACCTGAAAATTAGAAAATTTCTGGGTTCTCACACTCATTCTTTCGGGGCGTCACAAACTCCCCTCCTTAAAAGAACGTCGTCCTCGACATTCCATCTTATACCAATCAAGTCGAGACATCCCGCAAGAATCACTAATATTTCAGACCAAACCCACTGTCCGGCATCCTAAACTTCAAGCCTAGGATACACTACAAGAATCTGAAGCCTAAGCTCTGATACCAACTGTGACGGCCCCACCTCCCCCTAAGGCGAACCAAAGGGTTCGGCGGGCCGCCTGCCCAGCTCTCGCCGGGACTCAGCCGTTCACTACAGTCCTCAAATGAATTACAATATAAATCTCAAATATTACAACAAGTTCTTCAATAATTACATGTCATAAGCGAAGCGGAAACTAAATTTTCAACTATACATCAAATGATTCCAAATCCAAACTGTACAAGATATATGCCATCCAGCCACATGAATATGTACTACTCGCCCTTCCTTCGCCTTGAGCCCTGTGGAGGGGAATAAAATCGTTTTGGGGGGAGCTAGAAGCTCAGCGAGTAACCAGTAAAAGCAGTCATCAAATATATTTCACAATAATGCATTTCAATGATGTCATGATTCCAAGATCAAATGTACATTTATTGCTCTCGTGAGCCAGTGAAATCATTGCACTTGAACACCCAACGCTCAAATAGATCATTTTACATTAACAGTGAGAGGGAGCCCCTTTTTGAGCTCCAGATAACATCAACATGAACCATAAACAGGGTGGAGACGTTGGTGCCCAGCACAAGACTTTCCCAGAACTCATTGAAGCCAAAATCATATCATGAATTCACATGCAAGCACGCATGAGATGCCGTCGAGTAAATAATGCAAGAAACATTTCAATAAAAACTTTGGAAACAGTTTAGGGTCACTCACCTCCATGGTTCAGAAACCATCCATCAAATATCATCGCCTTACTCAAATCCAAGCCTTAGATCACAAACGCAAAGCAATCAAGCCCTTTAAAAGTTCGGACAACACTTTACCCTAAATTTGCTTACTTTTGCTGCCGTCATGGCTTCATTATATTTCTCATTCAAACCCAAAGGTACACACACAACAACAAGTTCATTCAATAGCCATTCAGCAAGCTCCCAGAAGTACAAATACAAGTCAAGCTAGGGAAAAGTCCGGAAATGAAAGTTAAGCTCAAACCCAGAAAAACAGTTTTTGACATCATTTTGCGGTAATGGCACCAAAGGCACTACGATTATCGGATGAAGGTCCAAGACCCACCGTTTCGAAGCTAAGAGATCAGGCTACAATGCTGAAGAAGCCAACTCTGTCCAGTATCGAGTGTAACCAGGTAAAAAATGCAAGATACTACACCAGAACCGCAAAAACAGGTTCGCCAATCGCATTCTGGTGCAAACATCATAAATCAACCTACCTAAGTCCAAATTCAGAAATTCCAAAGCCATCCAAAAGATAAGAAACAGGGTTACATTTCATCAGAAGACCTCAACAACCAATTCGGAAGCATTCCCAACCAAAATAACCAATTACAGACGCAATTCTCACATTCGGGTAAAACCAGGGCAGCAAGGGTAATTCCGTCTTTTCACAAGATACGCTGCTCGGATTGACCTGAAAATTAGAAAATTTCTGGGTTCTCACACTCATTCTTTCGGGGCGTCACAAACTCCCCTCCTTAAAAGAACGTCGTCCTCGACATTCCATCTTATACCAATCAAGTCGAGACATCCCGCAAGAATCGCTAATATTTCAGACCAAACCCACTGTCCGGCATCCTAAACTTCAAGCCTAGGATACACTACAAGAATCTGAAGCCTAAGCTCTGATACCAACTGTGACGGCCCCACCTCCCCCTAAGGCGAACCAAAGGGTTCGGCGGGCCGCCTGCCCAGCTCTCGCCGGGACTCAGCCGTTCACTACAGTCCTCAAATGAATTACAATATAAATCTCAAATATTACAACAAGTTCTTCAATAATTACATGTCATAAGCGAAGCGGAAACTAAATTTTCAACTATACATCAAATGATTCCAAATCCAAACTGTACAAGATATATGCCATCCAGCCACATGAATATGTACTACTCGCCCTTCCTTCGCCTTGAGCCCTGTGGAGGGGAATAAATCGTTTTGGGGGAGCTAGAAGCTCAGCGAATAACCAGTAAAAGCAGTCATCAAATATATTTCACAATAATGCATTCTCAATGATGTCATGATTCCAAGATCAAAATGTACATTTATTGCTCTCGTGAGCCAGTGAAATCATTGCATTGAACACCCAAACGCTAAATAGTTCATTTTACATTAACAGTGAGAGGGAGCCCTTTTTGAGCTCCAGATAACATCAAATGAACCATAAAAGGCAGGTGGAGAAGTTGGTGCCCAGCACAAGACTTTCCCAGAACTTCATTGAAGCCCAAAAATCATATCATGAATCCACATGCAAGGACGCATGAGATGCGTCAGGTAGTAATAATGCAGGAAACATTTCAATTAAAAAACTTTGAAACAGTTTAGGGTCACTCCCCTCATGTTCAGAAACCATCATCAAATATCATCGCCTTACTCATCCAACTTAGATCACAAACGCAAAGGCAATCAAGCCCTTTTAAAAGTTCGGAAACACTTTAACCTAAATTTGCTTTACTTTTGCTGCGTCATGGCTTCATTATATTCTAGTTCAAACCAAAGGTACACACACACACAACAACAAGTTCATTCAATAGCCATTCAGCAAGCTCCCAGAAGTACAAATACAAGTCAAGCTAGGGAAAAGTCCGGAAATGAAAGTTAAGCTCAAACCCAGAAAAAAGTTTTTGACATCATTTTGCGGTAATGGCACCAAAGGCACTACGATTATCGGATGAAGGTCCAAGACCCACCGTTTCGAAGCTAAGAGATCAGGCTACAATGCTGAAGAAGCCAACTCTGTCCAGTATCGAGTGTAACCAGGTCAAAAATGCAAGATACTACACCAGAACCGCAAAAAACAGGTTCGCCAATCGCATTCTGGTGCAAACATCATAAATCAACCTACCTAAGTCCAAATTCAGAAATTCCAAAGCCATCCGAAAGATAAGAAACAGGGCTACATTTCATCAGAAGACCTCAACAACCAATTCGGAAGCATTCCCAACCAAAATAACCAATTACAGACGCAATTCTCACATTCGGGTAAAACCAGGGCAGCAAGGGTAATTCCGTCTTTTCACAAGATACGCTGCTCGGATTGACCTGAAAATTAGAAAATTTCTGGGTTCTCACACTCATTCTTTCGGGGCGTCACAAACTCCCCTCCTTAAAAGAACGTCGTCCTCGACATTCCATCTTATACCAATCAAGTCGAGACATCCCGCAAGAATCACTAATATTTCAGACCAAACCCACTGTCCGGCATCCTAAACTTCAAGCCTAGGATACACTACAAGAATCTGAAGCCTAAGCTCTGATACCAACTGTGACGGCCCCACCTCCCCCTAAGGCGAACCAAAGGGTTCGGCGGGCCGCCTGCCCAGCTCTCGCCGGGACTCAGCCGTTCACTACAGTCCTCAAATGAATTACAATATAAATCTCAAATATTACAACAAGTTCTTCAATAATTACATGTCATAAGCGAAGCGGAAACTAAATTTTCAACTATACATCAAATGATTCCAAATCCAAACTGTACAAGATATATGCCATCCAGCCACATGAATATGTACTACTCGCCCTTCCTTCGCCTTGAGCCCTGTGGAGGGGAATAAAATCGTTTTGGGGGGAGCTAGAAGCTCAGCGAGTAACCAGTAAAAGCAGTCATCAAATATATTTCACAATAATGCATTTCAATGATGTCATGATTCCAAGATCAAATGTACATTTATTGCTCTCGTGAGCCAGTGAAATCATTGCACTTGAACACCCAACGCTCAAATAGATCATTTTACATTAACAGTGAGAGGGAGCCCCTTTTTGAGCTCCAGATAACATCAACATGAACCATAAACAGGGTGGAGACGTTGGTGTCCAGCACAAGACTTTCCCAGAACTCATTGAAGCCAAAATCATATCATGAATTCACATGCAAGCACGCATGAGATGCCGTCGAGTAAATAATGCAAGAAACATTTCAATAAAAACTTTGGAAACAGTTTAGGGTCACTCACCTCCATGGTTCAGAAACCATCCATCAAATATCATCGCCTTACTCAAATCCAAGCCTTAGATCACAAACGCAAAGCAATCAAGCCCTTTAAAAGTTCGGACAACACTTCCCTAAATTTGCTTACTTTTGCTGCCGTCATGGCTTCATTATATTTCTCATTCAAACCCAAAGGTACACACACAACAACAAGTTCATTCAATAGCCATTCAGCAAGCTCCCAGAAGTACAAATACAAGTCAAGCTAGGGAAAAGTCCGGAAATGAAAGTTAAGCTCAAACCCAGAAAAACAGTTTTTGACATCATTTTGCGGTAATGGCACCAAAGGCACTACGATTATCGGATGAAGGTCCAAGACCCACCGTTTCGAAGCTAAGAGATCAGGCTACAATGCTGAAGAAGCCAACTCTGTCCAGTATCGAGTGTAACCAGGTAAAAAATGCAAGATACTACACCAGAACCGCAAAAACAGGTTCGCCAATCGCATTCTGGTGCAAACATCATAAATCAACCTACCTAAGTCCAAATTCAGAAATTCCAAAGCCATCCGAAAGATAAGAAACAGGGCTACATTTCATCAGAAGACCTCAACAACCAATTCGGAAGCATTCCCAACCAAAATAACCAATTACAGACGCAATTCTCACATTCGGGTAAAACCAGGGCAGCAAGGGTAATTCCGTCTTTTCACAAGATACGCTGCTCGGATTGACCTGAAAATTAGAAAATTTCTGGGTTCTCACACTCATTCTTTCGGGGCGTCACAAACTCCCCTCCTTAAAAGAACGTCGTCCTCGACATTCCATCTTATACCAATCAAGTCGAGACATCCCGCAAGAATCACTAATATTTCAGACCAAACCCACTGTCCGGCATCCTAAACTTCAAGCCTAGGATACACTACAAGAATCTGAAGCCTAAGCTCTGATACCAACTGTGACGGCCCCACCTCCCCCTAAGGCGAACCAAAGGGTTCGGCGGGCCGCCTGCCCAGCTCTCGCCGGGACTCAGCCGTTCACTACAGTCCTCAAATGAATTACAATATAAATCTCAAATATTACAACAAGTTCTTCAATAATTACATGTCATAAGCGAAGCGGAAACTAAATTTTCAACTATACATCAAATGATTCCAAATCCAAACTGTACAAGATATATGCCATCCAGCCACATGAATATGTACTACTCGCCCTTCCTTCGCCTTGAGCCCTGTGGAGGGGAATAAAATCGTTTTGGGGGGAGCTAGAAGCTCAGCGAGTAACCAGTAAAAGCAGTCATCAAATATATTTCACAATAATGCATTTCAATGATGTCATGATTCCAAGATCAAATGTACATTTATTGCTCTCGTGAGCCAGTGAAATCATTGCACTTGAACACCCAACGCTCAAATAGATCATTTTACATTAACAGTGAGAGGGAGCCCCTTTTTGAGCTCCAGATAACATCAACATGAACCATAAACAGGGTGGAGACGTTGGTGTCCAGCACAAGACTTTCCCAGAACTCATTGAAGCCAAAATCATATCATGAATTCACATGCAAGCACGCATGAGATGCCGTCGAGTAAATAATGCAAGAAACATTTCAATAAAAACTTTGGAAACAGTTTAGGGTCACTCACCTCCATGGTTCAGAAACCATCCATCAAATATCATCGCCTTACTCAAATCCAAGCCTTAGATCACAAACGCAAAGCAATCAAGCCCTTTAAAAGTTCGGACAACACTTCCCCTAAATTTGCTTACTTTTGCTGCCGTCATGGCTTCATTATATTTCTCATTCAAACCCAAAGGTACACACACAACAACAAGTTCATTCAATAGCCATTCAGCAAGCTCCCAGAAGTACAAATACAAGTCAAGCTAGGGAAAAGTCCGGAAATGAAAGTTAAGCTCAAACCCAGAAAAACAGTTTTTGACATCATTTTGCGGTAATGGCACCAAAGGCACTACGATTATCGGATGAAGGTCCAAGACCCACCGTTTCGAAGCTAAGAGATCAGGCTACAATGCTGAAGAAGCCAACTCTGTCCAGTATCGAGTGTAACCAGGTAAAAAATGCAAGATACTACACCAGAACCGCAAAAACAGGTTCGCCAATCGCATTCTGGTGAAAACATCATAAATCAACCTACCTAAGTCCAAATTCAGAAATTCCAAAGCCATCCGAAAGATAAGAAACAGGGCTACATTTCATCAGAAGACCTCAACAACCAATTCGGAAGCATTCCCAACCAAAATAACCAATTACAGACGCAATTCTCACATTCGGGTAAAACCAGGGCAGCAAGGGTAATTCCGTCTTTTCACAAGATACGCTGCTCGGATTAACCTGAAAATTAGAAAATTTCTGGGTTCTCACACTCATTCTTTCGGGGCGTCACAAACTCCCCTCCTTAAAAGAACGTCGTCCTCGACATTCCATCTTATACCAATCAAGTCGAGACATCCCGCAAGAATCGCTAATATTTCAGACCAAACCCACTGTCCGGCATCCTAAACTTCAAGCCTAGGATACACTACAAGAATCTGAAGCCTAAGCTCTGATACCAACTGTGACGGCCCCACCTCCCCCTAAGGCGAACCAAAGGGTTCGGCGGGCCGCCTGCCCAGCTCTCGCCGGGACTCAGCCGTTCACTACAGTCCTCAAATGAATTACAATATAAATCTCAAATATTACAACAAGTTCTTCAATAATTACATGTCATAAGCGAAGCGGAAACTAAATTTTCAACTATACATCAAATGATTCCAAATCCAAACTGTACAAGATATATGCCATCCAGCCACATGAATATGTACTACTCGCCCTTCCTTCGCCTTGAGCCCTGTGGAGGGGAATAAAATCGTTTTGGGGGGAGCTAGAAGCTCAGCGAGTAACCAGTAAAAGCAGTCATCAAATATATTTCACAATAATGCATTTCAATGATGTCATGATTCCAAGATCAAATGTACATTTATTGCTCTCGTGAGCCAGTGAAATCATTGCACTTGAACACCCAACGCTCAAATAGATCATTTTACATTAACAGTGAGAGGGAGCCCCTTTTTGAGCTCCAGATAACATCAACATGAACCATAAACAGGGTGGAGACGTTGGTGTCCAGCACAAGACTTTCCCAGAACTCATTGAAGCCAAAATCATATCATGAATTCACATGCAAGCACGCATGAGATGCCGTCGAGTAAATAATGCAAGAAACATTTCAATAAAAACTTTGGAAACAGTTTAGGGTCACTCACCTCCATGGTTCAGAAACCATCCATCAAATATCATCGCCTTACTCAAATCCAAGCCTTAGATCACAAACGCAAAGCAATCAAGCCCTTTAAAAGTTCGGACAACACTTCCCCTAAATTTGCTTACTTTTGCTGCCGTCATGGCTTCATTATATTTCTCATTCAAACCCAAAGGTACACACACAACAACAAGTTCATTCAATAGCCATTCAGCAAGCTCCCAGAAGTACAAATACAAGTCAAGCTAGGGAAAAGTCCGGAAATGAAAGTTAAGCTCAAACCCAGAAAAACAGTTTTTGACATCATTTTGCGGTAATGGCACCAAAGGCACTACGATTATCGGATGAAGGTCCAAGACCCACCGTTTCGAAGCTAAGAGATCAGGCTACAATGCTGAAGAAGCCAACTCTGTCCAGTATCGAGTGTAACCAGGTAAAAAATGCAAGATACTACACCAGAACCGCAAAAACAGGTTCGCCAATCGCATTCTGGTGCAAACATCATAAATCAACCTACCTAAGTCCAAATTCAGAAATTCCAAAGCCATCCGAAAGATAAGAAACAGGGCTACATTTCATCAGAAGACCTCAACAACCAATTCGGAAGCATTCCCAACCAAAATAACCAATTACAGACGCAATTCTCACATTCGGGTAAAACCAGGGCAGCAAGGGTAATTCCGTCTTTTCACAAGATACGCTGCTCGGATTGACCTGAAAATTAGAAAATTTCTGGGTTCTCACACTCATTCTTTCGGGGCGTCACAAACTCCCCTCCTTAAAAGAACGTCGTCCTCGACATTCCATCTTATACCAATCAAGTCGAGACATCCCGCAAGAATCACTAATATTTCAGACCAAACCCACTGTCCGGCATCCTAAACTTCAAGCCTAGGATACACTACAAGAATCTGAAGCCTAAGCTCTGATACCAACTGTGACGGCCCCACCTCCCCCTAAGGCGAACCAAAGGGTTCGGCGGGCCGCCTGCCCAGCTCTCGCCGGGACTCAGCCGTTCACTACAGTCCTCAAATGAATTACAATATAAATCTCAAATATTACAACAAGTTCTTCAATAATTACATGTCATAAGCGAAGCGGAAACTAAATTTTCAACTATACATCAAATGATTCCAAATCCAAACTGTACAAGATATATGCCATCCAGCCACATGAATATGTACTACTCGCCCTTCCTTCGCCTTGAGCCCTGTGGAGGGAATAAAATCGTTTTGGGGGAGCTAGAAGCTCAGCGAGTAACCAGTAAAAGCAGTCATCAAATATATTTCACAATAATGCATTTCAATGATGTCATGATTCCAAGATCAAATGTACATTTATTGCTCTCGTGAGCCAGTGAAATCATTGCACTTGAACACCCAACGCTCAAATAGATCATTTTTCATTAACAGTGAGAGGGAGCCCCTTTTTGAGCTCCAGATAACATCAACATGAACCATAAACAGGGTGGAGACGTTGGTGTCCAGCACAAGACTTTCCCAGAACTCATTGAAGCCAAAATCATATCATGAATTCACATGCAAGCACGCATGAGATGCCGTCCAGTAAATAATGCAAGAAACATTTCAATAAAAACTTTGGAAACAGTTTAGGGTCACTCACCTCCATGGTTCAGAAACCATCCATCAAATATCATCGCCTTACTCAAATCCAAGCCTTAGATCACAAACGCAAAGCAATCAAGCCCTTTAAAAGTTCGGACAACACTTTACCCTAAATTTGCTTACTTTTGCTGCCGTCATGGCTTCATTATATTTCTCATTCAAACCCAAAGGTACACACACAACAACAAGTTCATTCAATAGCCATTCAGCAAGCTCCCAGAAGTACAAATACAAGTCAAGCTAGGGAAAAGTCCGGAAATGAAAGTTAAGCTCAAACCCAGAAAAACAGTTTTTGACATCATTTTGCGGTAATGGCACCAAAGGCACTACGATTATCGGATGAAGGTCCAAGACCCACCGTTTCGAAGCTAAGAGATCAGGCTACAATGCTGAAGAAGCCAACTCTGTCCAGTATCGAGTGTAACCAGGTCAAAAATGCAAGATACTACACCAGAACCGTAAAAACAGGTTCGCCAATTGCATTCTGGTGCAAACATCATAAATCAACCTACCTAATTCCAAATTCAGATATTCCAATGCCATCCGAAAGATAAGAAACAGGGCTACATTTCATCAGAAGACCTCAACAACCAATTCGGAAGCATTCCCAACCAAAATAACCAATTACAGACGCAATTCTCACATTCGGGTAAAACCAGGGCAGCAAGGGTAATTCCGTCTTTGCACAAGATACGCTGCTCGGATTGACCTGAAAATTAGAAAATTTCTGGGTTCTCACACTCATTCTTTCGGGGCGTCACAAACTCCCCTCCTTAAAAGAACGTCGTCCTCGACATTCCATCTTATACCAATCAAGTCGAGACATCCCGCAAGAATCACTAATATTTCAGACCAAACCCACTGTCCGGCATCCTAAACTTCAAGCCTAGGATACACTACAAGAATCTGAAGCCTAAGCTCTGATACCAACTGTGACGGCCCCACCTCCCCCTAAGGCGAACCAAAGGGTTCGGCGGGCCGCCTGCCCAGCTCTCGCCGGGACTCAGCCGTTCACTACAGTCCTCAAATGAATTACAATATAAATCTCAAATATTACAACAAGTTCTTCAATAATTACATGTCATAAGCGAAGCGGAAACTAAATTTTCAACTATACATCAAATGATTCCAAATCCAAACTGTACAAGATATATGCCATCCAGCCACATGAATATGTTATCTACTCGCCCTTCCATTCGCTTGGAGCCCTGGGAGTGGGATATAAAATCGTTTTTGGGGGAGCTAGTAAGCCTCAGCGGTTAACCAGTAAAAGCAGTCATTCAAATTATAATTTCACAATAATGCATTTCAATGATGTCATTGATTCCAGATCAAATGTTACATTTATTGCTCTGTGAGCCAGTTGGAAAATCATTGACTTGAACACCCAACGCTCAAATAGATCATTTTTACTTATTAACAGTGAGAGCGGCAGCCCTTTTTGAGCTCCAGAAATAAACATCAACTATTGAACCTGAAACAGTGGTGGAGGACGTTGCGTGCCCAGCACAAGACCTTTCCCAGAACTCATTAAGCCAAACATCATTATTCATGAATTCACATGCAACACGCATGCGAGTGCCGCTCGAGATTAAATAATGCTAAGAAACATTTCAAATAAAAACTTTTGGAAATCAGTTTTAGCTGGTCAACTCACCTCCATGGTTCAAAGAAACCATCCATCAAATATCATCGCCTTCACATCAAATTCCAAAGCCTTAGATCACAAACGAAAGCAATCAAAGCCCTTTAAATAAGTTTCGGACAACACTTACCCTAAATTATGCTTACTTTTGCTGCCGTCCTGGCTTCATTATATTTCTCATTCAAACCCAAAGGTACACCACACAACAACAAGTGTTCATTCAATAGCCATTCAGCAAAACTCCCAGAAGTTACAAATACAAGTCAAGCTAGTGGAAAAGTCCGAAATGTAAAGTTAAGCTCCAAACCTAAAAAACATAGGTTTTTACTATCATTTTGCTCATCATGGGAGGGTTAATGGCACCAAAGGGGCACTTACGGATTATCGATGAAGGTCCAAGGACCCACCGTTTCGAAGCTAAAGATCCATGGCCTACATGCTGAAGAAGCCATACTCTGTCCCAGTATCGAGTGTAACGTAGGTAAAAAATGCAAGATACTACCACCAGCAAACCGCAAAAACAGGTTCGCCACTAATCGCATTCTGTGCAAACATCATATAAATTACAACCTTACCTAATGTCCATAATTCAGAAATTCCCAAAGCCATCCCGATAAGATAAGAAACGGGCTACATTTCATCAGAAGACCTCAACAACCAATTTCGGAGAAGCATTTCTCCAACCAAATAACCAATTACAGCCACGCAATTCTCACATCTCGGGCTAAACCAGCAGGCAGCAAGGGTAATTCCGTCTTTTCACAAGATACGCTGCTCGGATTAACCTGAAAATTAGAAAATTTCTGGGTTCTCACACTCATTCTTTCGGGGCGTCACAAACTCCCCTCCTTAAAAGAACGTCGTCCTCGACATTCCATCTTATACCAATCAAGTCGAGACATCCCGCAAGAATCGCTAATATTTCAGACCAAACCCACTATCCGGCATCCTAAACTTCAAGCCTAGGATACACTACAAGAATCTGAAGCCTAAGCTCTGATACCAACTGTGACGGCCCCACCTCCCCCTAAGGCGAACCAAAGGGTTCGGCGGGCCGCCTGCCCAGCTCTCGCCGGAACTCAGCCGTTCACTACAGTCCTCAAATGAATTACAATATAAATCTCAAATATTACAACAAGTTCTTCAATAATTACATGTCATAAGCGAAGCGGAAACTAAATTTTCAACTATACATCAAATGATTCCAAATCCAAACTGTACAAGATATATGCCATCCAGCCACATGAATATGTACTACTCGCCCTTCCTTCGCCTTGAGCCCTGTGGAGGGGAATAAAATCGTTTTGGGGGGAGCTAGAAGCTCAGCGAGTAACCAGTAAAAGCAGTCATCAAATATATTTCACAATAATGCATTTCAATGATGTCATGACTCCAAGATCAAATGTACATTTATTGCTCTCGTGAGCCAGTGAAATCATTGCACTTGAACACCCAACGCTCAAATAGATCATTTTACATTAACAGTGAGAGGGAGCCCCTTTTTGAGCTCCAGATCACATCAACATGAACCATAAACAGGGTGGAGACGTTGGTGCCCAGCACAAGACTTTCCCAGAACTCATTGAAGCCAAAATCATATCATGAATTCACATGCAATCACGCATGAGATGCCGTCGAGTAAATAATGCAAGAAACATTTCAATAAAAACTTTGGAAACAGTTTAGGGTCACTCACCTCCATGGTTCAGAAACCATCCATCAAATATCATCGCCTTACTCAAATCCAAGACTTAGATCACAAACGCAAAGCAATCAAGCCCTTTAAAAGTTCGGACAACACTTCCCCTAAATTTGCTTACTTTTGCTGCCGTCATGGCTTCATTATATTTCGCATTCAAACCCAAAGGTACACACACAACAACAAGTTCATTCAATAGCCATTCAGCAAGCTCCCAGAAGTACAAATACAAGTCAAGCTAGGGAAAAGTCCGGAAATGAAAGTTAAGCTCAAACCCAGAAAAACAGTTTTTGACATCATTTTACGGTAATGGCACCAAAGGCACTACGATTATCGGATGAAGGTCCAAGACCCACCGTTTCGAAGCTAAGAGATCAGGCTACAATGCTGAAGAAGCCAACTCTGTCCAGTATCGAGTGTAACCAGGTAAAAAATGCAAGATACTACACCAGAACCGCAAAAACAGGTTCGCCAATCGCATTCTGGTGAAAACATCATAAATCAACCTACCTAAGTCCAAATTCAGAAATTCCAAAGCCATCCGAAAGATAAGAAACAGGGCTACATTTCATCAGAAGACCTCAACAACCAATTCGGAAGCATTCCCAACCAAAATAACCAATTACAGACGCAATTCTCACATTCGGGTAAAACCAGGGCAGCAAGGGTAATTCCGTCTTTTCACAAGATACGCTGCTCGGATTGACCTGAAAATTAGAAAATTTCTGGGTTCTCACACTCATTCTTTCGGGGCGTCACAAACTCCCCTCCTTAAAAGAACGTCGTCCTCGACATTCCATCTTATACCAATCAAGTCGAGCCATCCCGCAAGAATCACTAATATTTCAGACCAAACCCACTGTCCGGCATCCTAAACTTCAAGCCTAGGATACACTACAAGAATCTGAAGCCTAAGCTCTGATCCCAACTGTGACGGCCCCACCTCCCCCTAAGGCGAACCAAAGGGTTCGGCGGGCCGCCTGCCCAGCTCTCGCCGGGACTCAGCCGTTCACTACAGTCCTCAAATGAATTACAATATAAATCTCAAATATTACAACAAGTTCTTCAATAATTACATGTCATAAGCGAAGCGGAAACTAAATTTTCAACTATACATCAAATGATTCCAAATCCAAACTGTACAAGATATATGCCATCCAGCCACATGAATATGTACTACTCGCCCTTCCTTCGCCTTCAGCCCTGTGGAGGGGAATAAAATCGTTTTGGGGGGAGCTAGAAGCTCAGCGAGTAACCAGTAAAAGCAGTCATCAAATATATTTCACAATAATGCATTTCAATGATTTCATGATTCCAAGATCAAATGTACATTTATTGCTCTCGTGAGCCAGTGAAATCATTGCACTTGAACACCCAACGCTCAAATAGATCATT
>NW_020863803.1:0-6202 GCF_003713205.1 Coffea eugenioides
ACTTGACCTACGAAAATAATAAATTTCTACCGTTTAACCATGAATTTCTACCGTTTACCGGTTTATTTGATTACTTGCGCATGTTGTAAGCTCTTAACTGAACTGGGCCCTGCCCTTGGTTACTAACCTGGTCGAGCCAGGACTGGGCTCGATCGGATAGGTTGGAACCCTGGTTCACCGTATCGGTATACTCGAGTATTACCACTGGAGGAATAAGACGATAGCCAGACAAACCGGGGAAATTATTGGGGTTATAAGGTGCAGTTGACCGAAACAGTTCCATGTGAACACCGTATCCTTTTAATGTGTGTTTATTTCTGTAAAATGATAAATATCTCATTTTAATGTGTCAATGTGAAATCTTGAACCATATATGTGTTATGCTCAAATTACTTGATTTATTAGAACTGCTTAGGTGTTTTGGAACCTCACTGGGCTGTTTAGCTCATTCAACGCTTTTGTTTTTCCTTACACAGAGTTTCAAGACGCGAAGAGTGTTCGTGAAATAAGTATAGTCCGTTCTCTTTGGAGCTTTAGTTGTGTTACTCAACAGAGTAGCTGTAGTACATATCTTTTGGGTTGGTATTTAAGCTTGAAAGTTAACTATTGGAAGTATGAAATGTTTTTGGAGTACTTTAAAATGTATATTGGGAAAAATATTTGAAGTATTTACTAGTTTTTTGAATTAATGGATTGGTTAAGCGAGTCCTGCGAGAGTTGGGGCAGACGGCGTTTCCGCGGATCACCCTTGGGTCGCCCTTGCGGAAGACAGTGGGGGCGTCACAACAGTTTTCTTCACTATACTATATTAATACATTAATTTACCAGAGATTTGTATAGGTGAAGTAAATACGTTTTTCAAAATCCATTTTTTTCCTGAGTAATAAATTATTTCATAGATTAATGTTTTATGAAGTGTATTATGGACGTGGAACCCGGTAGTGTGTTAAGTGCGATACATTTTGGCGATTAGTTGAAATTTTACATAAAGGGATAATATTTTATAAGGTATTAGGAGATAATTAGAGGTTAGCTAGATAAAATTATCATTGGAAGACAAGGGAAGGAGAGAAAACTCTAGAAAAGGCCAAGTGTCATGAAACCTATGGAAGTTGGACTTTGACCAACTTGTTTTAACTTTCCTAAAACAAAAATTTGACCAAAATTCCTCCATTTTTCTTTCTTGCTTGGCCAAACCATAGAGAGGAGAAAAGAGAGAAAAGACTTCATCTTGCACTCCAATTTCTTGCTTCGATCTTGAGTTCCAACCATCAAAATTGCAAACTACTCCATAAAAGTTGCCTACTAAGGAGGATTAGAGGTGTTGGTGGAGTGATTTTTGAGGGGGAAGTACTAAGCTACTGTTATTCTTGGTTTTGATGATCACAAAAGTTCGTTGAAATGTTTATACAGACCAAGAAAGTGAACACTGACAATTTTGTTAGTCTTGGTTCCTTGAAATGTTTTATCTAACTTTCTTCAAATATAAGTGTTGTTGCCTATCAAAGAATCAGGTACGAATATGTCGTGAGCAAAAACAGGACACTCATGTCGGACGGCCGAAAGGAATCTGTCGGACGTCCGAAGGGATGAAGAACATCAGGAAGGAGTTTCTGTCGGACGCACATCGATCGTGTCGGACGTCCTAAAAATTCCACAAAGCTTTGATGACTCTCTGCCAAGACACTGTCGGACGCTCGCAAGGAAGCATCGGACGTCCTGAAGGATCGGACGCATGCTTCGGACGAACATCAATATCATCGGACGTCCTAAAAATTCCTCGAAGATTTGATAACTCTCTGGACGACGTTCGGACACTGAAGCTCGGACGATAAAATTCCATCGGACGTCCGAACTTCAATTTGGCTGTTTTTCGGACGATTGGTTCGGACGATAATTTGATCGTCGGACGTCCGAAAGCCCCAACGGCTAGCTGACTCTTCATCTGCCTTCTATCCGTTGGAAGCTTTAATGAAACCCATTTCTGTTCCCCTTTAAAAACAAACTGTTCTGAACGAAATAAGGAACTTTTGCCAACACAAAATACAAGCTTACAAGTGAGATTTTTGAGTAGAAATATTCTTTGTTGGTTGTATAAGGGGTTGGGAAAGTTGGGTTGTGAGGTTGCTCAAGTGAAGGTTACTCTCTAGGTAGAGTAAAACCTTGGTGAAGGTGAACCTATCACTTGAAGTGGTACAACCTTGGTGAAGGTTGCCTCATTTGTATAAAATAGTTCTTAATTGGGTGAGTGATCTTTCAAGTGTAGGTCGTTGAGGGTTAACTAGAATAGTTGTAAAACTCCTTGGCTCAACCAAAGAGTGTTTGGGGTGAGGAAGGAGTGAGCCTTCACTTGTACATCTTGGTTAGCATCGTCATCTATTGAAGAGGCTATTGGATTGATATTTGGTTTGCATTTCTTATCTTTTCTCTTTAATTAAGTTTTCTTTATTGTGCTTAAATTTGATATATCTTTGTGCATCATTGTGAAATTGTTTGTACTCATTGGGTTGCACCCGGCCTTACAGCTACCATCTTTCTAGTGTTTCTAAGGTAACTTGCCAAAAAAAATCCCTCTTTGCTTCCAATAATTGCATATTTGTGGCTTAGGGTTGTTAAATGTGTAGTTTTGTGCAATATTCCATGAGTTGAGGTGGTGACATGGGAAATTTCAGTTTTATGGTGAATTTACTGCTCTTATTTGGTGTTTGAGCATTGGTCATGGATTGATAGTTTTGTTATGTATAATATTGAGTTTTTATATGCTAGTTTTGCTTGCCCACGAAAAATTTCAGCTTGTGTGCCTAAATTTCAGCTTAGGGTTTCAATTGCTAGCTTGAGTAGGTGATGGTTATGTGCTTGATTTGGTAAGTCGTTGACTTGATATGTATATTCTTGAGTTGAGGTTGTTTTGTGGTAAGATTGAAGCCTTGAATTGGCTGGAAAAACTTAGTAAAAACAAAGGAGGTGCTGCTGAAACTTTGTCCTCAGGAAACCTTGGGCAGTCTTGGGAAAACTGCTATATCTTGTGATAGAAAGGTCAGAATTTAGTTCCGCTTATTTCGTTTTAAACTAGAGTCAGAGTACTATCAACCATGAAATTTTCAGCCTTTTTCTCAAATTCCTTGAATATCTGTGATTTTTCAAAGTTGACTGAAATTGCATACTTGTTCTGTCTTTTTACGTGTTTTGATGAAGGGCAGCAACTTGAGCTCAGAAATTTGACTAATGTTGTGGGACTGAATCTAACAAATGTGTCTTCCTAAGAACCATGTAACCCTTTGAATCTATTTTCCGACGGTATAAAGTTTATCAATTTTGGACTTAAGAATCTTGAGATATGATTTTTCAAATAGTGTTGCACAAAACTGGAAAATTTTGTTTTTTTAGAACAGTTCTTGCTTTCATTTCCCACTTTAAGTTTGGAGTTGGTAAATCGTTGTAGGTTTGGTTTTTGGGCAGAAGTGAAGGGTTTTGGGGTCGTTCGTATCTTTAGGGCCAACTGTTACCTTTTCACTTCGAAGCCGCATTTTTGCTTTGCATTAGTGGTTCATTTGGATAGCCCCATGACTCGTAACCGAGTCTCGCTTGTGAATTCCGTTCACTAGGTTTTGGAGTCGAGTCTCAATTGTTTTTCCTTGATTGTTCTAGGACATGCCGATGACCAAGGGCGTACTTCGGGAGGAAACTTTTGAAGTTGTTTTTGCTTGATTTGGTGAGTGTACTACTCGCATGACTTGTTGTTTAACTGGTTTACTTGTACTTGCAATCTGTGACTTGAATGACTGTGACCTCTGTTTATTTTGAATGAGACGAGGGTGTACTTTATCACACTCGCTCTCTCGTCTGTTTGTTTGGTTCCTGTATTCCTGTATACAACTGAATCTGTTACTTGTGTATGATCTGATGTCATTTGGAGGCTTGTATCCGACGACTTTCCTGTTAAATTTGAGCTCGACCCCATTGGTAGTTAATTGAATCGAGCCAGCAAGGGGCTTGGTCGAGGAAAATTAACAAACCATGGGGGTCTGTTTCTTTGGAATCTTTGAGTATTGGAGACTCTGGATTCCTGGTATACTCGAGTATTACCGCCTCTGTTCCTGTTGAGGCGTTCGGGCCCCGTAAGAGGTATGTTGAGTGTGACGCCCCGAAAGAATGAGTGTGAGAACCCGAAAATTTTGTATATTTTCGAGACATTATTTTGTTTTCTTGTCTATAATTTTGTACCTTTCTTCAATATATTAATTTCCTATACATTTTTATAAGTAAATATAGTTTTCAAATCATTTCCTTGATACAAGTTAGTCCACGTTAATTTTGAAGTGTATTTTGGACGTGGGACCCGCTAGTGCGGTAAATGCAATATATTTTTGACAACTTGTTGGAGTTTTGTATTAAGTATTATTATTTTACAAGGTGCTATGAGATAATTAGATGTTACCTATATGGATTAGTATTAGAGAGACAAAAAGATAAGTGTTAAAACCAAAAGGTGACATGTGTCACCTTCTTATTCAAAGTTGGACTTTTGACCATCTTACCTCAACTTTACTAAAACCAAAATTTGACAAAAAACCAAGCCATTTCTTCCTTCTCATGGCCGAAACTTGGAGAGCAAGAGAGAGAGAAAAACCTTCATCTTTCACTCCAATTTCTTACTCCAATCTTGAATTCTAACCGATAGAATTGCCAATTCCTCCATAAAAGTCACTTGCCTAGGAAGATTGAAGGTAGTGGTGGAGTGATCAGAGAAGGGAAAGGACTAAGCCATCACCTTTCTTGAGATTTCAAGGTATCATGTCTAGCAATCCTTTCTTGTTCTTAATAATGGTTTTACGATAAGTAATGACTTGTGTTTTGCTTAACGAGGTGATTTTATGGAAAGATTTCATATTGGATTAAAAGTGGACAGTTCAGTTCCATTTCCTTGATTTTTTTTGGGATTTTTTCTGTTTTCCTAATGATGATTATGGTTCTGGCTTCTGGATTTGATGGCTGCTAAAGTGTGTTAAAATGGATCCCTTGCTGCATCAATTGCGTTATTTTGCGGAAAAATTTCTGCGTTTGATACGAAATTCCAAGGTTTAGGGGTTTGAATCTGCCATGTCCGACGCCGGATTTATTTTGAGCATGTTAAAGGCCGAATCAGGCCTTAGGTTAAAACATGAAAGTTGTAGAAAATGGTGTTAACTAGTTGCCTACAAAATTTCACCTCGATCCGAACACTGTAACATGTGAAATGACCGAAATACCCTTGACTGTCCATGAACCCTGTTTCGCGCCCAGATTTCTGTTTTCGTGGAGTTTTCCATTTTTTACTATGAAAATGCATGATTTGGCTTTGGAGGTCTTCATAAGAAATGTAGGGTTATGCCTTGGCTTCGAAACGCCATAAGATTCGTTTCAATCCGATAAGTGTAGCTTCAGTTATGGATATTGTGTGTTAAAACCAAAAGGTGACATGTGTCACCTTCTTATTCAAAGTTGGACTTTTGACCATCTTACCTCAACTTTACTAAAACCAAAATTTGACAAAAAACCAAGCCATTTCTTCCTTCTCACGGCCGAAACTTGGAGAGCAAGAGAGAGAGAAAAACTTTCATCTTTCACTCCAATTTCTTACTCCAATCTTGAATTCTAACCGATAGAATTGCCAATTCCTCCATAAAAGTCACTTGCCTAGGAAGATTGAAGGTAGTGGTGGAGTGATTAGAGAAGGGAAAGGACTAATCCATCACCTTTCTTGAGATTTCAAGGTATCATGTCTAGCAATCCTTTCTTTGTTCTTGATAATGGTTTAGTAGTGACTTGTGTTTGCTTAAGAGGTGATTTTATGGAAGATTTCATGGATTAAAGTGAAGTTAGTTAAATTTCTGATTTTTTTGGGATTTTTCTGTTTTCATATGATGATTATGGTTGGCTTTGGATTGATGGCTCTAAAGTGTGTTAAATGGATCCCTTGTGCATCAATTGCGGTTATTTGCGGAAAATTTCTGGTTTGATACGAAATTTCAGGTTTAGGGTTTGAATCTGCCATGTTCCGACCGGATTTATTTGAGCATGTTAAAGGCCGAATCAGGCTTAGGTTAAAACATGAAAGTTGTAGAAAATTGTGTTAACTAGTTGCCTACAAAATTTCAGCTCGATCCGAACATTGTAACATGTGAAATGACTGAAATACCCTTGACTGTCCATGAACCCTGTT
>NW_020863804.1:0-16694 GCF_003713205.1 Coffea eugenioides
AAATAGCATACGAATGAGTATTTGTCTTTAATTAAGGAGTAAAAAGGATTTCAAGTATAAATAACAAACTATAAACAATTTATGAAGTAGATAGTGAGAATGTTTTAAATTTTAAATTTGATTGGTGATAATGTTGGTTTTAACCCACTACTTTTTATGTATTAAAATAAATACAAAAATCTAGAAAAAAAAGAATGAGAAGTTTAGAAGCCATTGAGAGGGTCTCTGCTAAAAACCCTTTCTGCAATACATATAGATATAGATTGCTTCACTTGGTTCATTAAACTTGAGCTGCTCATAATAGTGAACACGTCATTCCCTCATAATCTCCTGTCCTAAAATGATTCTAAACACTTGATTATCTCTTTAATTTAAAAAGTCTCTTTTTATTTCCTCTTTTAATTAATTGCATTTCGAAGCCTAATTATCGCCTGTAGGTGATTTTAAGTACATGAGATAAAAATTTTTGAATTTGAATCCAGCTAACAATGTGCTTCCAGATACTTGAAAGGAGGAACAAAAGGAAAAAAGATACAGCTGAAGACCATCCAAGAAAGATGAGTTTTTGAATTATTAATCCCAAAATAGGAGCAGTAGCACAATACAAATACCAAAACTTGAGAAGCCTATCATAATAAATATCATCACATCAAAAGCATAGCAGTCTTTAATGATTTTTGGTGCAATCAGTTGGCAAGAAGGAGACCGTCCCGTTAACAAGATCATATCCAATAAGAAAATTTATCTGCAACTGGTTTCCCAAAATTGGAGTATCATCACTTGGAACTATAGTCAAACAAACCACCCCATCAGAGACTTCGGCAAATGTATTGTTTGGAGGTAATATTAGGTCAGCATCAAGAAAGACAGCAACAATTTTGGGAATTTGGAGGTTGTTATCCTTATTATAGCAAACTCTCAAGTCGGCACCAGTAGGATCAGGAACCCGTGTACCCTTTGTTAAATCAATTATTTCTGATTCAAAAGGTTGGTACATTTGCCTTGGGACAAACGTTAGTGTTGTTCCAGAATCAAGTACGACATTACCCTCATCATCAGGGGAAGAATTATCCAACTTGGTGAAATGGTATGGAATCGTTGTATTTCCAACACTGAAGCCAACTAAATCGAGATAGTAGTATGTATCTCCAGCTTTCTTGTACAGCGTAGTTGAAACTACTCCAGGGCCTGAAACAACAGCGTTTGTTCCGAAATGGATCTTACTTGAAAAGTTTGAGTTTCTAGGAACCAAACAATAGGAAAATTTACCAGCAATTGATGCATTCAATTGCCTTATAATTGACAATGCTCCACGTGATAGTCCAACTATCCCAGAGGAAGTTTCCTCGAAGGTGCCACCATTTTGGTGCCCGCAACCAAAAGCAACATTTGCGATTGATATATTTCCGCCAGAACTTGATTCAAACGTAAAAGTGTCTGTAGCAAGATCCCCATCACTAAAAGATTTATCTCCATATGCAACTCCATACCCACATATATTTCCAGGATAACAAACTGTAATTCCAGGATCCAAACGACACAACGGAGCGTGGCATGATAATACTTGTTCATAAGTCGTTGATTTACTAGGATCAAAAAGAGGGGCATCTTGCTTAAAACATTGAATGCAGGGCCGGCATTGTGTCCACGTAAGATCGCTACCTGTGTCAGCAATGGCAAGGACATCAACAGCTGGGGTTCCGATAGATACTTTAATAAGGTAGTCCCCAGTGACGGATGTGATGTTGGATTGGATTGAATCAGAAGAAAAATGTGACAGAAGCTTGGAACGAGAGTGGGAGATTCTTTTGTTGAAATACTGGGCTCGAGCAAAGGAACGATGAAAAGCGTCATGAAGCCTTTCAAAGTTGGAGTCGGAGGGATTATACAAGGGGGATTTTGGAGAGTCACGATGTATGAGATGAGTAGAAAAACCACTAGTTTGTCCTTCAGTGAAGGGATAAAGAATTAAATTGATGAAGACTAAAAGGGATAACTTAGAATACGAAGAAAAAGGTACCGGACAATTTCTGGCCATGGCTGAGAAATTTTGAGAGTGATAGATAGCTAGAGGTATCTAATATATCAGGTACATATGAATTATGTTAAAAAATGTCATCTTATATAGTCCATAATGCACTAGCAATGGCCAGCATTACATATAAATGCATATATTCATTTTCCTCAAGTGACTCCTGTTTCATATATCACTATGAATGTTAATCTAGTCACGTCCTTACTCAAGCCAGAAACTGTATCCAAATATTTTATACCGTTAATACATTCAATAATTTACTACTTACCATTATTTTTGTTCATTCATCTTATCTGCCCTTTTTGATTGATTCAAACCAAGTCCCAGAGAATTTGAGACTGCAAAAGAATCTGCATTCAAGCCTGCCCTTTTTTTTTTATTTACAATCTTATTTTGGACAACAATGCTTTTTTGTTTTCCATTTCGAGTATATAAATATATATATATATATATATATATATACACACACACACATAAGGAATTCCGGTTCATTGTTTCACCGTATTACAAAATTTTAATTTTGGATAATCAATTGTTATAATGTTCTCGTTTGTTTATGCACGTAGCTGTTAGATTTCTTTAATAGCAAAAAAATTAAAGTTTAGAATTTATTAAATGGTCGCTTTTGTTCATTATTATTTTCCATATACATCTTTGTATAAAATTTTGAAACAAATGAGAAAAAGCCCTATAAAAATAATACTATTCCTACATTGTGATTTGTAAATATGTAGCATTGCACTTTTCCGGCAGGGGAAGATAGCAAGGTAAATGAAGAGGTTATTTGCCTTCACTTTTTGAATTCGGTGTGTAACACCTATGTTTTTCTAGAATAGAAAGCTAACGAATGCCTTTTCCTAGTTAAGGTTTGATTCATCAAAAGGCCGCTATCAACCTTCTTTTTGGCAAAACTGAACCAAATTTAGGAGTTTCTCTCTATTTATTTGTATTTTTATTGGAGTAGGTTTTTAGCCGATTTCATATTTAGTAATTGCCATTTAAGTATGATATTTCTTATGTGGTTGTTTTTATTGTGGTGTAAACTTTCTCCCATTGTTTAAAATTTCAATAATAGTGTGATTATTTTAAGTGATTTTTTTATCCCTTCAATTCTATAATCCTATGGATTAACATCTTTAAACCCTAATTTTGGATTTTTACGATTAGTATCAAAGTCTAACTACAAGTTTAGTACCATGTATTTTCCTCTGTCAAAGAGATAGGGTACAAGATTTGCCTGAAAGTATTCAGTTGATCAAGGCCACGTGATTGGTGAATTCAGTTGGTAAAATTTGGATTATAGAATTCATCCAAAAGATATAAATCCTAAAAGAATCATAAACCATAAAAGAATCGTAACAAGCATGTTACTTACTACAGTTTATGAGATTGAAAGACTTGATTAGTTCATCAACCAGGGCGGTCAAGAAAACTTGATAGAAAGGAAAGAAAAAATTTTTAGGTATATAAATTATTGAATAAATGGCAGAGTTTTGAAACTTGATTGAAGGTGAACATCTTTTCATATTGACTCCTATAAGTACATGTACACACTGGTTAGATTTTACAAGTCAACAATATCTTAAACAATGTAATTTGAATGATTATCTTTATTGGGTTGCTGCAAACGAGAACATCATAACAAGTGATTAGCCAAATTTTATGGTTTTTTTTAATTTGTAATTGGTTTTTTTTTTTGTTTCAACATTAGAAAATTTATATTTTTGGTAGTTGTACTTAAACAAACTTTTGCATATCTCTATGGAGTAAGCATCTAGCGCCCTAGACCAGTAAATCTAATCAAAGAACCTAATTCGCATATATTCTATCTTTAAAGCAAAATCAAGTTCTTAATATCATTTAAAACTTAAAAAAATTGGCAAAACCATTATCCATAATCATTGTCTCAAGTCCACACTAAAAATTAAATACCCATATGACATTTTATGTAGCTATCTTAAAAGCAGAATGTGGTTCATCAAAATTTTTCTTATTATATGAATTTTTGCTACATTTACCAGAGCACAAAGACAGATAAGAGATCTTGATAAGGTGCAAAATTACTATTTAATTTATGATTATTTTCACCTTGATTTTAGCCAAATATTGTTTTAAGGGAAAATACCGGTTTTCATCCCCAAACTTTAGGCACAAGACACATTTCGTCCCTCATCTTTTGGGCATGACACATTTGGTGTCTGAATTAACAATTTTTGATCAAATGTCATCCTCAAACGGTAATTTAACCAACATTTAACGGACCGTTAAGTAAATGTGGCTAACCGAAGCAAAATCAAGTGGAAAATGACGTTGTGTTCATTTCCTCTGCAAATTTCCAAGACTAAGCTCCTACTGCAAATTTCTCCGAGAGTAAACCCCCTCTTCCAATTATAAATATATAATTATAATTATATAATACATATAAATATTACTTATACTAATATTTTATATAATTATAATGTATATTAGATATTAAATTTAATCATTATATAACCTTATATTCATAATAATAAATATAATTATAATTATATAATTTATTGATATTATATACACATATATATTATAAGGGATAATTTCATAAACCTCCCCTAAATTAGCTTATGGAAAAATGGGAAAATGGATAATTTATGGAGAAAAGTCATAAAGAACTGGTGTTTTATTGGAGAACTGGTTTATTTTTATTTTATTCGATAAATAAATTTGTTTATGAAAAAATGGGTACTCTGTTCTTATAATAGAGGAAAGCCATAAAGAGCTGAAGTTTTATTCGAAAACGAGTTTATTTTTATTTTATTCGATAAATAAATTTATTTATGAAAAAATGGGTACTCTGTTCTTATAATAGAGGA
The DNA here is from genome assembly GCF_003713205.1 of Coffea eugenioides. Classification (NCBI taxonomy): domain Eukaryota; kingdom Viridiplantae; phylum Streptophyta; class Magnoliopsida; order Gentianales; family Rubiaceae; genus Coffea; species Coffea eugenioides. The sequence continues at coordinate 4,885 of NW_020863804.1, forward strand.
AAGCCCTAAAGAGCTAGTCTTTTATGGGAAAGCGATACTTTACAGAAAGTGACCGCGATTTGGTTTATGAAATTATCCGAAAAAACAATTTAGAATGAATTTGTTTATTTAATTAAATAATTATTATATATATTTACATAATGCATTATATAATTATACTAATATATTTTATGAGTATAAAGTATATTATATATTAATTATAATTTTTAGTATATTTATCATAATAAATATAAATATAATTATATAATATATTATTACTATATACACATATATATTAAAATATATGCACATATAATATACATTTATAAATATATATAAATATATTATTAGGGTATATACCCTAATAACTATAATATATTTAGGGTAATAACTATAATAACTATAATAACTATACCCTAATAACTCTAATATATTTAGGGTAATAACTATAATATATTTTTATATATATATATTTATAAATATATATTGTATGTGCATATATTTATAATATATATGTGTGTATAGTAATAATATATTATATAATTATATTTATATTTATTATTATAAATATTCTAATATATACTAAAAATTATAATTAATATATAATATACTTTATAATCATATAATATATTAGTATAATTAATATTTATATATAATATAGTTATAATTATATATTTTATAATAATATTAGTATAATTATATAATGCATTATATAAATATATATATAATAATTATTTAATTAAATAAACAAATTCATTCTAATTTTTTTTTGGATAATTTCATAAACCAAATCGCGGTCACTTTCTATAAAGTATCACTTTTCCATAAAAGACTAGCTCTTTAGGGTTTTCCTCCATTATAAGAACAGAGTACCCATTTTTTCATAAATAAATTTATTTATCAAATAAAATAAAAATAAACTCGTTTTCGAATAAAACTTCAGCTCTTTATGGCTTTCCTCTATTATAAGAACAGAGTACCCATTTTTTCATAAACAAATTTATTTATCGAATAAAATAAAAATAAACCAGTTCTCCAATAAAACACCAGCCCTTTACGACTTTTCTCCATAAATTATCCATTTTCCCATTTTTCCATAAGCTAATTTAGGGGAGGTTTCTGAAATTATCCCTTATAATATATATGTGTATATAATATTAATAAACTAGATAATTATAATTATATTTATTATTATGAATATAAATTTATATAATGATTAGATTTAATATCTAATATACATTATAATTATATAAAATATTAGTATAAGTAATATTTATATGTATTATATAATTATAATTATATATTTATAATTGGAAGAGGGGGTTTACTCTCAGAGAAATTTGCAGTAGGAGCTTAGTCTTGGAAATTTGCAGAGGAAGTTGTTGAAGTGAAAGAAAAAGGGAAAGTGAAGACAACGTCATTTTTCACCTGATTTTGCTTCAAATAGTCACATTTACTTAACGGTCCGTTAAAGGTTGGCTAAATTGCCATCTGAGGATGACATTTGGTCAAAAATTGTTAATTCAGACACCAAATGTGTCAAGCCCGAAAGATGAGGGACGAAATGTGTCTTGTGCCCAAAGTTTGGGGATGAAAACCGGTATTTTCCCATTGTTTTAATTAATGGATTCTACTTATAATTAGTTAATGGTATTGTTTTATTAGGAAAAGGAGTAAAACGTCATTAAAAGAGGTGATTTTCCAGTTAATTCAAGATTTGGCACGTGAGATGATTTTGAACTCGGAACCAATGTCCTGATGTAAAAGTCGGATTCTACACCGAATGTATAACCTCCTATATTTTTTAAGTACTAGTCTAGACTATTTTGTAGGACTTCTCTTTGGAACGACTTGATTAGTTTATTTTGATTAGAACTCTTTGTTTGAGAGGAGTAGTTTTAGTAGTAGTAGGAAACGGCAAAATAGGGCGCATGACTGGTTCTTTATTCTTTCTCTTTTCGGATAGTAAGAGACTAGAGATAGGTATTATTTATTCCTAACAAGAAACAACAGAGACGGCTGGCTCTTCTTTTCTTTTGGAGACTCCATCTCGTATTCTTGCAAAATGGTTTCGGCGATTAATTCCTATATTTGGTGCATGGCTTTTTCCTTGGATATGAGCTGATAAGAGTTTATTTTACGTATTTTTTGTGTGTTTTATTAGTTAATTTTGGTTTGATTATTTAGTTTAATAACTAAAATAACTAAGGTTTTGGTAAAAAAAACTACATTTTATGTTAAAATGGCTAAACATTGCATTTTATGGATTTTTATGGTAAAAACTTCATATTTTGTAGGTTTAATGATTCAATCATCAAATGAAGTGCATTGAGAAGATATTTGGATGATTGAAGATGGATTAAAGTGGGGAAAATAAAATATGAAGTGTAAAAAGGAAAAATGCAATTTGAATCAAGAAAAGTCAGGTTTTGACAACTCTGACACGTTTTGGTATTTTGACTATATCTGGAGCTACACAGATCGGATCAAGGTGATCTTGGTACCATTTTGAAGCTAAGAGATATATCTACATTTGGTATGAAGACATCAAAGTCCAATTCAGCCGTTTTCATAGTCCAAAAGTTGAAATACCGAAATTCAACTCAGCTGTCCAAAGTGGAAAACAGAGCTCTGACCAGTGTTTAGTATTTTGATCATATCTCAGGCTACAAAGCTCAGATTTGGATGATTCTTGAAGCATTGGAAAGCTAACTCAAAGGGCTACAACTTTGGTGTTTTACAAAAAAGCCAGTTCAGCCTTTATGATAGAGAAAATCGCAGCTGAAGTAAGGACAAAGTGAATACGCGAGTACACAAAACGTGACTTGTAACCGCGTTTTGTGTAGGCGCGTTTTCCGGCCGCAATTCTGCAATTTTGCTCAGTCAATTCTCTTGTGTTCTGACTACTTTCCAGCTACAATCTGCAAGAGAATTCGGTGCACATGCTTTAGAAGACAAAAGGGCAAGAAAGTTGGCATATTTTCAAGTCAAAAACAATGGCTATTGACTATCTTAACAATTTCAGATTTGGAAATCAAATGCAGCAAATTTGGACCAATGGAAAAGGAGCTTTTGGAGCAGTTTATATAGGGAGCAACCAGGACATGCAAATGATACGGGAGAAGCTTGGAAGTGCAGAAATGTAGTTTTTCCATTCTCTTAGTATTAGATTAGTGTAGGATAGTGTAGTAAGTGTAGTTCATCCATTCTTGTATAATGGCTAGATTAGGATGAAAATGGAGATGAAGAAAGAGAAGTTGAAGCTCAAGTGACATGGGTTATCTCTTCTCCAACTCTTTATCTTTTGTATTGGATTCTTAAATATAGTTAATATACAAGTTATGGAATTTATGTCTATTATGTGTTTCTAAAGTTTATGCCTTGGGTTTGGTTGAACTTTCTATGATTGTTAGTGTTTATCATTTGGCTATTTAACTGCTATGTTTTGAGCAAGTTATTTAGCACTTTGGCTCTTTAAATCATGATTAATCTGGTACCATTAATTCTGATTATCTAAGGTGTTATTTCTGCAATGAAAATTGAGATTTAACATTAGTTCAAGAAGTGCTAAACATAGGGAGTACACTCACGAAAGTAGAGGTGCACTTATGTGGTTTTTAGTGATTCATTTCATGTAATTTCACTGAAGAAATGAACTTGTAGCTAATTTCATAACCATGAGAATAGGTATGGATTAGTTATAAGTATAATTGATTCACTACGAAAGTAGGATTCAAATGCATAAGGAAATTACACCATAATTAGCCTAGATGTAGTATTCAATGATCCAAATATAACACTTGGATGAGTAGTTAGGGATACCACAACCTAAGGAGCTTTTATTTGTTAATTTCTTGTATAAGTGCAGTAGGTTAAATTTCTTATGATTAATTGATAGTCTAAATAATAGAGAAACTTTAGTAATACCGGTAATTGTTCACTCTTCCTTGTGGGATCGACCCGATATATACCCTAAACTACTAGTTGATCTGTATACTTGCAGTGAACGGGTGTAATTCGGTATTTTTTAGCTTACATGTATGTAAAATACCCGTCATGAGCTAAGCTTATCATTCTAGTCAAAGAACAACGGAGGATTTGGTTCATCTAAAATTGTGAGATCCAATTGATTATTTTTATTTTTTTATTTATTGGTATTCGTATGTTCTCTAATTTAATTTCTTATGGTTATTATTTTATTCGAATATCAAGAATCCGATATTTAATTTAATCTAATAACCTAAAACTAGCTAGAGTAGTTAGATACATAATTGTTTAATTATTCTAAATGAGTGGTGACTGGCATGATTGGATTTGTGTCAGGGGAATATATGTGTTAACTTAAAATAACCCTCGTAGCATGTTATTTAGTTAGAATAGAGCTTCTCTAATTCTTAAGCCAATTAGGAAATTGAACTCTACGGTCGTACTTAGGGTTATTTCCTCATTAAGAAAATGATTAACGGTCGTATCTTGATCACCAATACAATAAGGAGAAGTTGATTGTTATAGCTTGTTTGGTAGTTATAACTTATTTATCAGTGGGTGAATGAAATTATTATTGCATCCATGATCAATTGAGTAAACTATCTCCGAAGTTATTTCTTGACTAGAGTTTATTTATTATTGTTTCATTTTTAGTAAATTATTAGTTAGGTCTTTTTAATTTTTTTGTTTAGTCATTCATGTTTTTATAAAAATCCCCCCATACTTTGAATTTGAGGATAAACGAATTTCCCCAATCCATGTGGATTCGACCCTACTTACCATTGTATACAAAATTTATACTTTATTTTAGTAGGTATTTATTATTGTACAAACTCGACAACCTGTCAATTTTTTACGCCGTTGCCGGGGACTGGCGTAGTTATTTTTTTGCTTTTTGAGTTCATTTTATTTTTAATTTTCTAGCATTTTTTCTGGTTTATGTGTCGCTCTTCTCGTACAGGCGAATTAATTTTCGATTCTGAAGTAGAAAAGACTACACGTAGAACAAGAAAGGAGACCAGGCAACATAGAAAGGAGCAATCAGTTGCTACTACTCAAAGGCTCAATCCAGAAGTCAAATCAACAAATTTTTTAGTGATACCTCGAGCGATTCTGATCAAGAAGACATCACCATGGCTAATGCTCGAATTTTAAGGGAGTTGGCTGCTCCAAACTTAAATCAAAAGCCATTATGCATTTCCTTTCTAAATTTAAATGATAATACTGCTTTTGAATTAAAGTCTGGTCTAATTTACCTTTTATCTTCTTTTCATGGTTTTTCAGGTAAGAAACCCTACAAGCACTTGCAGGAATTTGATGTAGTATGCACAAGTATGAAACCCCCGGGGAATATTGAGGAGTAGATAGAAATGCGAGCATTTCCCTTTTTCCTCAAGTACGCAGCAAAAAATTGATTGTACTATCTACCATTAGGTAGTATAACAACTTGGGAATAGTTAACGAAGAAATTTTTGAAAAAATATTTCCCTGTGTCTAGAACCGCCAGTCTGAGGAAGAAAATATGTGGCATTACACAGTATCCGGGGGAGTCTCTCTATGACTACTGGGAGAGATTCAAGAAGCTGTGTACTAGATGCCACCAGCACCAGATTAGCGAGTAGCTCCTGATTTAATATTTCTGTGAAGGTTTACTATATGTAGATAGATGTCTAATAGATGCTGCCAGTGGAGGTGATTTGGTGAATAAGACCCCCGAACAAACTTGGGAATTGATAGAAGGGATGACAGAAAATTCTTAACAATTTGGCACAAGAGAGGATGTCTATACTCGTTGAGTAAATGAGGTAAATGTCTCATCAATTCAACAATAATTATCTGAATTAAATTCAGTTATTCGACAGTTGGCTGTAGGAAATTTGCAGCGGGCCAAAGCATGTGGTATTTGTAAGGACACAAGTCACCCTATATATAGGTGTCCAGTGTTATAAGATGAAAGTGTTGAATAGGTAAATATAGCTGGTCACATGCCTACGCCAAGAGAGTAGTATGATCCACATTCTAACACCTATAACCCAAGTTGGAGGAACAAATAGCAAAACTTTATGCCAAAAGAGAGCAAGGGTATTAGCAACAGTACCAATCCCGACCACAACCTTCTTCTTCCGATTAGGGTCCTTCTTTAGAAGAGTTGGTAAAACAATTAGCTACAAGCACTGTTCAACATCAACAAAAGGCGGACTTTGACATACAGTAGATACGGAATGAAATAAGTCAGATGGTGATATTGATTAACCATCTAGAATCACAGGGTCAAGGAAAATTGCCACCTCATCCCAAAATGAACCTAAAGAATGTAAGCGCCATGACTTTGAGGAGTAGAAGAAAAGTTGAGGGACCTAAGCTCTGACTCCAAAGGATAAAAATGAAGATCGGATTGAGAAAGAGCTTGAGGAGGAAGGAATGAGAAGTGCAAATCCAGAGGTAATTCCCGATTCAATGATTAAAGTTCGATCTAATTCACTACCTTTTCCTAGCAGGTTAGAGAAACTAAAGAAGCAAGATAAGGAAAAGGAGATTCTAGAGGTGTTTCGAAAGGTGGCAATCAATATCCCTTTGTTGGACGCAATCAGACAAGTGCCAAAATATGCTAAATTCTTGGAGAACTGTGCATCAACAAGAAAAATTGAGATGGGATGAGCAAATTGTGATAGGTTAGAACACCTTAATGATTTTACAAAGAAAACTAACATCTAAATGTAGGGATCCAGATATGTTTACTATCCCCTGTAAGATTGGACATTTTAAAATAAAAAAGTCATGCTAGATTTAGGGGTTTCTATTAACGTGATGCCTAAATCAATTTATGACTCCCTAAATTTAGGACCCTTGAAAGAAACAGGGATAATAATTCAATTGGCTAATCATGTATTTGCTTATCCGGATGGGATAATTGAGAATGTTTTAGTACAAGTAGATGAATTAATTTTTCCTACTGATTTTTATGTGCTTTACATAGATGATAGAAGTACTCCAAATTCATCACCCATTATATTAGAAAAATCCTTCTCGAGTACTGTCCAAACTAAAATTGATGTTAGTAATGGTACTCTTACAATGAAATTTGATGGAGAAGTAGTCCACTTCAATATTTTTTATACAATGACACGTCCTATTAACTCTCATTCTGCGTTTGGCATTCACGCTACTAATCCCTCTATGCAAGAATTTTCTGAGTTTGATTGTAGGGGTAAATTTAAAATTGTTGCGAACAAGTATCATAGGATGAAAGCAATTTATGAGGTGAAAATGACTAAAAAATTAAAGAAGATGGTTGCACTCAATGGCTATTTGGATTCTAGAGGAACGTCACTGATTGCAAGAAAATTTGAATTACATCCAAATTGAGAAGTGATGCTTAACATCTAACCAAAGAAGTTAAAGAAAGGCGCTTATTGGGAGGCAACCCAATTTAGTTTTTAGTTCATTTTTATTATTAGTTTCATTTTATTTATCTTAAATTTTTGAATTTGGTGTGTTTAATCTTCGTTTTTGATATTTTCTTTGTTAGAAGACTTTCTCCCGACATGACATGCTCGCGTCAGGAGGACATGTGGTAATGCACAAATGCACTCCACCATCAGAAGCGTTTACACCAACATGACGTGCTCGCGTCAGGAGGGCACGTGGTAATGCGCTAATTTTTCAATTCATCGTCAGAAGCGTCTGGACTATTATGACGTACCCACGTCAAGAGGACACGTCGTAACTTTTAATTCAACAATTTCATCATCAGAAGGGTTTCTACTAACAGGACGTGCCCACGTCTTGTCCTAGGGAAGGGTAAAAAAAAATAGAAATATTATTTTCCTTTTTCTTTCTTTATTTTTCTTTTTCTTTTTCTTTCTCTTTTCTTTTTTCTTTCTTCCTTCCTCTCCTTTTTCTTTCTTTCTCCACTATTTCTTTTATAGGCTACCATTGCTATCCATCAAATTCATTATTGAAAGCCTTAGGCCACCACCGCTATCTTTTCATCTTCTGGAGTTCGATAGCCAGCCGGCTAACCTCGTAGATTGGGGTGGGATGCCAGCCCGGCGCCTTTTCAACTCCTAAAAGAATCTTTAGCACTGGAACCAGGTATCCCAACCCCGGACTTGATCGGGTATGGTACCAGATCGCTAAGGTTCCTGGAGTGAATGAGTCATGGGTATGGCTCACGAATGGGTGGGAGGGGACGCCCTGCCAAATTCACAAGGAGGCAACGCGTCACATTAGAGGTTAACGATCAGAGGGGTCCTCTAATCACCACGTGACAGCAAGGACGGATATAGGTACTCACTTACTTGATTGGCTCAAAACCTTACCTTTTGAATCCTTTTTGTGGAGTTAAAGAGCTTAGCTTCATAGCTTCCCACTTGAGGGCCAATCTCCATCCGACCTGGGATCTCAGATGAGGGAACCCTGGGAGAGCCGCCACATCAAATGGATTAGAAGGGGTAGGGTTCCTATCGCTGCCCCCGTTCGCTGGTTCCACTGATGCTAGTGCTGTCGCCTTCCATCACTTGATCTCACAATCGCCGCTTGGTGGGTGTCAAACCACCAAAAATAAAATTTATATTAGACCTACTACCAAAACTGAATGAGTATAGTGGTGAGTAGGGTCGTCTCCTCAGGGAACAGGTAGGCAAATCACACAGGAAAATGGGGGGGATTTTTAGCAGTAGTACCAACTAATTAAAAAGGAATAAAAACTGAAATTTAAAGTTGATTAAGATAGCAGGAACCAAACTACACAAATAACAATTAATTAAAACAACATAATCAAGGAATTAATCTTGGCACCGAAGCACACAACTGATCACAGATACAAGGGACAATTCATATACTCACGAATAAACTGGTTATAGTGGTCAAGCGACGCACCCAACCACCAATCTTTCCTTAATTTTATGGTAGTCAAGAGACGCTCATAAACTACCCTCTTGTGATTAGACAACCCCAGGAATGCTCACAGGATTTAATGTAGCCACAGCATTAGGAATTAGAAAGACCCAATTCTAGATGACAAACACACATGCGGGTTTATTTAGGCTAGATTAATTATCCCCACAATCCAAATTAAACCGCTTGCGAGGCGGTGAAATTGTCTCGTTTGCCACTAATCAAGATACTTAAAGGCGACGCGCCAACATCCTAATTGGCTATCAATTATTTAGACAATCGAATAACAGGCCTAATTATCCAATAAATCTAAACAGTAATAACTCAGGAAAAAATAGAGAATAATCAAATACCCATGAACATATAAATCAAAAATAAAACAATTAAAACGATCTCACAGTTATGGTGCTCCAATCCTTGATTTATTCCTCAACTAGATAAAAGATTCAGCCTTGCCACATAACGACGAAGCAATTCATAGTTTTCATGAAGTTTTTGCTGAACCCAAGACGAAGTGAAAAACAATGCGGCCGCTAAGCCACTCACAATGATAAAGCAAAAGCCGAGAGAAGAAAAATCCAAGACCAAGTGCGAAAACGAAAAGGTCTCCCGACGTCTGACGGCTAGGGAACAAAAATAAGAAAACTAGAGCTAATCTCCCCAAATCACAAAACGTCAATCCCCTTTTCTTTTGGTCTTTTTCGCCTTTTGTAGCCGCCAGTCGTCTTCAAAGGGTTAGGAGGCCCACAACTTTTGTTTCAAGGTTCCAATCCAGTGCTTCGGGTTCACGTGGACCATGGTCCGTCTTTCGGTTTCGTCCACCTTCTAAGGCGTGGCCATGCCTTAGAGGCAAGAGTCTTCTAGATTTTGTCTCCCTTTCGTCACTTTCAACACTAATTGCCTGTAATTAACACAAATACTAATTATGAGCAGAAATCCAATACTTTGTATACTAAACTGCCAAAATTAAGACCAAATAACCACAAATAAAATGCATAATTATATCCCTATCAAATTCCCCCACACCAAGACAATGCTTGTCCTCAAGCATTTCAAACTTTAAATACACAACCAAGCGAGCAAACATTTTGCAGCAGTTGAATTCAAAACAATGGCTATTAATCAAAGCAACTATTGCAAATGTATAATTTAGATAACTGTCAAGTACTAATGACAAATTTTACGAGATAACTCTCCAACTAGCTTTTGAAACCAATGACTCTTTCAAATCCAGACTAACTAATCTAAGAATAGAAAATATCCAACCAACATTCTTTAATAACTGGTCCAACCATTAAGCAACATCTCAACATAAAGACTCATGGATCCGCAGGCAATACAATTATTCGCATACTTTCATGCTCGTATACTTTTTTTTTTCATCATTTTCATTTTTTTTCTGTTTCTTTTTCCCTTTTTTTTTTTTTTTTTTTTTTTTGAAGAGTGCTTAGTCTTGAGCCATTCAAGTCTTTTGACGCGAACTCTGACATCTCTTCAATGAAGGAGCCCGGTTACTCAACTTAAACCGCTTAAAGACCACATACTCATAGTTATCGCTGCTTTTTGACGCAAAAATCGACACTTTAGGTGAAGACCCCCGGTTGCTAGTCAATGATAACCAGCGGAGTATAGCCGAATGTTATTCACAAATAAACACCCAAGTAAAATTAAAACTATGCAAGCCTGCTTCATTTCCTTAACATGGAGAACTAAGATTAATAATTGAACCAGTTCACACAAAAATGTCAGACAAATATTTACAATGCCTAGAAAAGTTAACCAAAAGAAATTGCAAGAGTCACAAAATCTCAAATATTCACTAGAGAGTCATCCTAAAATTTTACCATATCATACTTCACATATTATCATCTAAAACCGTAACAATAGTTAAATTTGAAAATCTAGCCATGGCTTATCAGGGCTAACCATAAAAATCCCAAAAGGTAAGGTAAAGGTTTTGTTTTGTTTTTTTTTTTATTTTTATTTTTTAAGGAAGAAGGAAAAGCAGTAAGAAGGAAAAGCTAGACTACTCCCCCCACACCTAAAGTCTACATTGTCCTCAATGTAAGAACGAAAAGTTGAAGTCAAGTGAAGGGAGCAAAAAACTTCCCTGAATGAATAAAAACTGCAGCAAAACACCATGGTAGAGGAGGTGTCAGGGACTGGCACCGTGGAGCCTCCGACGGTAGTGTGGTGTAGCGTTGCTTCAGATAGAAGCGGAAGTCTTCAATCCAAGCCTGTGTCCCCAGAGTGGACCAGAGTTGCTGTAAGGCGTGCCCACGCCTTACGAGGCAGAGTCTTCTGCCCAAGCATTTCTACGGTGTTCAAGAGCATCACTTATAAGGCGTGGGCACGCCTTGTAACTCCAAGTCTCCTGCCCAACACCAAAAAGAACACTTGCAATAAAATAAAACAACCCAAAATCAACGAAAAACGAAAGAGAAGCCTTGGGTTGCCTCCCAAGAAGCGCCTTTCTTTAACGTCTTTGGCTAGACGACTCCGCAGTGAGCAATTAGGCATAGATAGGATCTATCAAGTGTACCTCTTCCACAGTGCCAATGTCTGAAATACCAACAAACGGTTTTAAACGATGACCATTAATCGTAAAACTCTTATTAGTTTCTAAACTCTGGATTTCAACCACACCATTGGGAAAAACATTGACTACCACATATGGTCCAATCCAACGGGATTTTAACTTACCTGGCATGAATTTCAACCGTGAATTGAACAAGAGTACCTTTTGTCCTGGGAAAAAGTGTTTCGCACGCAATAGGCGGTCATGAAACTGCTTGGTACGCTCTTTGTACAAACGTGCATTGTCATATGCTTCAAGACGAATTTCCTCCAACTCCTGGAGTTGGAGCTTTCTCTCTTTGCCATCTCTATCCGCATGAAAATTGCATTGCTTGACTGCCCAGAATGCACGATGCTCAATAGCCACA
>NW_020863805.1:0-14291 GCF_003713205.1 Coffea eugenioides
TTCAAGGGAATTATTATTACGATCGACCCTGTACAGTTATAGAAATTCATCAATCACACAGCAACTAAAAAAAATTAATGCACAACAATGTCATGAGCAGAAACAGTTCCCATCTTAGCTGTTCATCATTCACGGTGGATTTCAATTAGTGGTCAACAAATAAAGGCATCGAAAAAAGTAATCCAACTAGATAAGTGAATTTATACTACAACATATTTCTTTTTTCTACCGCAAAAACTTAACTAATTTACGACAATGTAGTCCAAGCTAATTGAAGATTAATTTTCCCTAAAAAATGTTCATGATAAAAACTCGACAAAGAGATAATACAACAGCTTACTTTTGGAGATGATCTTATACGGCCTTTATTAACAAACCAATGAAGAGTGACAAAATGTACATAGGTTCCCTCCATATATTAGCCACTTAAGCCTTTTTTTTCCTTTTGGGACTACACATGACAAAATGAGGGGTGAATCAGTCGCTTAGCATAAAAAATTTTCCCTCCATATAATTAGTTCAACCTGATTTAAGACTAAATTTTTACTATAGGAATGTTCGTGATTCAACAATGAAACACCATAGAAACTTATTTTGGGAGATTGTCCTAGAAGATAAAAAATGAGCAACCAAACAGAAAGTCGTACTCACATATCAAAATCCATTCAGTCTAATTAATTCACCAGCTATGTATATTTCATCCATTTTCACATTATAGAAAGAACAATAATGCATGGCATTATCCATCATAAATTGCTCATATAACATCAAGATATTCATGGTGTGGACCTCAAATGACTCGTCATGTCTACTGGCTACATTTAAACATATCTTATGGCCAGAATGTTCATCTTATCAACTTGACGAGTTTATTCATGGTACCATACCATTAAATTAAAAAATTTTCCACCTTTTACCTTTCATAGATGTCAAGGTATATAGCTGATAACGCACTTTTGGCAGCAATCTTCCTTCACCCAATTAAAGATTTTCGGAGCTTAAAGTTCAGCTCCTAAAGCTCTTCTCCAAGGCTCACCAACCAACAGAGAAATTACTTTTAGCAAAGTTGTTAAATTTTGGCACCAGGTTTTGATGGTATCTTGGTAGGATTGGAAGGTTATATTGCGCTTCTAAGATAATGTTTAAAAAAGCTATTTTAGTGAGGGCATTATGGTCAATTTGCCCCTGATGATATTGACATTAGGTCCCATCAACATCAGAAGGGAGCTCATTGTATTATTGCATATAACAAGGGTGCTAGTGAAATTATGAAAACCCTCAAGGGAGGTTTTTGAAATTAACCCTAAAATACTCATTCCACGCGGGGCGTGGCGTTCCCCTCCTAGTTCCTATAAATAGGGCACCAACTCAATGCACTTATCACTCGATATCAATAATTTAGCACATTATTTACATTTTGAGTGAGATTGTGATCAAATGGCATCTTCAAAAAATTTGCTCTTTCTTATTGGTGTTCTCTTTGCACTTGTGCTCCTCATTTCCTCTGATGCAACAGCTGCAGGTGCCTAGTCCCTTTTTTTTTCCTTGCTTCCTTTTTTTTTTTGGCTGCACCTAAATACTTAAATGAATGGAGATTTGGAGACTCATTATTGGGATGTGAATTTTTATGGCTATTTGTATATTATCAAGCAAGTCATATTAATGTGCTAATATCCTTTTCATTGTTTAGCCAAAGTAAATTTGGGTTGCTTCTATCAATGGTTAGTGGCACATCTGATTTTTCATGCATCCTTATAGTATTGCTGTAAGGATACACGTTCCATAGTGTCGCACCAAAGGTTAAACTAACGTCGAAAACCAAATTAAATGCTTCTAAGTATAATTTAAAGCAAAACAATTCATATCCAAGTCGCACCATCTTATATGCCTGGACTGTTTTGTTTAATCCATAGTATTCTTTTCTTTGCATATATCTAGCAAATTTTCAGCCTAGCCGGTCACCTAACGTTCGCAGCTTAAGATAAAGCTCCAAATATTTATGTCTCCTTGTGTCTTGAAACAGATCAGAAGAGCGTGAAAACCACTGGTGTCCACGATGCCAGTTCAGGCAAAGATCGTTGCAGACATGGTTGCTGCCAGTGGTACCATGGACACTGCCAAAGATGCTGTCGAACTGCCGAGGAGACCCCTGAAGCCACATCTGGAGATGAGGATACCGTAACCGCAGATCGTTGCAGACATGGTTGCTGCTACTGGTACCATGGACATTGCCAAAGATGCTGTTAACCTACTGAAGCTACATCCGGAGATGAGGTCAAAAATTAATGCTAAATAAATAAGGGCGTGACACAGGATCCGTGACACCTATATTATTACCTTAATATGTTATGTTGTGTTTGCTTTTAATGGTTGATTTCCTATGTGTGTAAAAGATTTATGCGGCTTCTCTTTGAATTGGTGTAGAATCAACAGGGGAAGCATGTAATGAGTACTCAGTTCGAGTGCTCTTCTTATGTTGTTGTCGTGTTGAATAAATAAATCTATTTGATCATCTACTACAATTGATGATCTCTATCTCAGTTACATCATAAACTTCTGTACCTTGGACCTGCTAGAATTAGTGTGATTGATATAAGACGTGCAGAATGTTCAATATGTATATATGTGCTTCTTCATCGTGCCATGCCATCACAATGTGAAAGAATTCAGCATCGACGGAGTGAAACGTACCCAATCCTGCTCCTGAGAAAGGAAACAAAGTCCCTAAAAAATGGATATTTTGGATGCCATCAAGATTTTGAATTGAATGCCATTTGGAGATCTGAATGTTGTTTTTTTTTCCCCTTTATCTTCGTTCAAGATTTTTTTTTTTGGTGGAAATGCTTCATTTATACGAATTTTCCTAGTTACTAAAGGCTTCTATTACACTTGTACAATACACATTTAAAAGTATAACACAACAAAAGCTTGTGTAGTTCATATATTTCAAAAATATTCATACTTTTCAACTAAACTATAAAAATACGTAATAAATTCTTGATACATTATACTTTACGAACTATACTTTAAATTTTAAAAATATTTAATACTATCACTTATTAATAACTCCACATGTTAATTTGTCTCCCAATTCAATAAATTATAGTAGCTAATTCTCAAAGCTAACCGACACCAAAATTCCCTTACTTGTTCACCTCCTAGTGGATTATTATTAATTACATTGCATTTATTTCCTAAGCATGAGTTTTGTAACCCCTCATATTAAATCTCAATGATTGATTTTAACGGTTACCAAGGCGTCTAGTAATTGGTTTGCTATTAATTTGAACTAGACATTTATTAGGTCTAGTAGAATTTATTCCTTCTTATCACTTAGTTCATAAACCTTATGAATCGTTAAAACCAGCTCTAACATTAGCTAACAAGACTTCTACAATTCGGGTTTTGCGTAGAAATCAGTCTGATAGTTTAACTTGCTTCGTCCAGCTTTATGAGTTGCTTTTTTTTTTTTCCATATTTGACATTTCATCTGACTTTAATATGGGGACCAAGTTAGTATTGTTGACATTTCATATCTAAGACCAAGTTAGTATTGTTGACATTTCATCTGACTTAATTAGTATTGTTGACATTTCATATCTAAGACTTCTTAATTAATTGATTTGTTATAAGAACTATAACGTATGCGTGTTTTGTAAGCTTTCATGTTTTTTCTTTTAATTCTTGTGGACCAGCAACGGATAGTTTCTTCTAGTACCAAGCTTCCTTTGAAGTTCTTTATTTATTTATTTTTTTTGCGTGTCCAAATGTAAATTAAAAGAACCCATCAACTTTGAACAAGTCTATATCTAGTAAAGATAGATATAAAGAGGGATACTATATCACTGCAACGAAAAAGGGATTTGGCGAGGAGCAAAAGTCCACGCCAAAAGTTTTGACTTTCTTGCTAATTAATTTCAGCGAGAAAAATGCTTCCTCGCCAAATTTCTTGCTAGATGCTCATCGCTAAAAGTTATTAGCGAGGATGCTGCTGCTTTTCTTGCTAATGAAACAGATCAATAGCAAGGGTTGACCTCCTCGCTAATAGCTCAAATACTATGGCAAGAAAAGCTTTCCTCACCAACTAAAGTTAAAAACTCCCCACAAAAACCAGTAGTTCCTTGCAAATAGTCAAGGTGTTTTGCTAGGAAAAATAGCGCATCCTCACCAATAGTATAGAATTAGCAAGGACCCGTGTACCAATAAAACATTTTTGGCCAGGAAAGTATCCTCTCTAATAAGCGATAATTGATTATTGCCTAACTGTTTGGTGGGAAAATGTTCCTCTCCAATGCTGTTATGAACATTTCTTAATCCCATTTTAGCATGGTAATCTTAATTCTCTGAGCAAATTACTGGGTGGTTTTATTAGAAAATTTAGCTGCAAATAGCTTCAATTTGGCTTCTCATGTGTCTGTTGTACATTTTCTAGGTTCTTATAAGTATCAAATTGTTTGGCAAAAATTTTTTTTTAATGAATCATGACCAACGTAGCTGCTCATTAAATTTAAACTCATAAGCCCTGGTATTTGATAGGTTTTTGGAATATCACTTGGTGCCAACAAACTCCCTTTTGCTACTTTGATAAACATTCAATAGAAAACATACAAAAGCTTTGGTTAGCTAAAAATAATTGCTAGCACAATAATACATCAACATCCAGCTCTTTCAACATCTTGAGCCATACAATAGGAAGTGCTTGAAATCAATTGGCAATCCAAATTTTTTTTAGCTCATTAACCATCCTAGAAATCGCAACTTCAATAAGTCATTACAGAAGAAGATTTCATCGAGAGAACACCACAAAAAGGAGAAGCAGAAAAAAAAAATATAACAGAGAGAGAGAGAGAGAGAGAGAGAGAGTTAAACTAGTCGTATGGATGCATATTTGTCACCTTAGTATTTCCGATTCCTTAATTCAGTCCAGTTATCTTGGAACTCTATCGGCAATCCATGGAACATTTTTTGAATGACAATATGCTGTTTCAACCTTTTGATGAAGACTTCAAAGGTTCTATGATAGGTTGCATTTTTGTCATTAATTCTATGATTATTTTCCTCGTTTATATAATCAAATATTGTATTAATTGATTGATTCTACTTATATTTGGTACTTTGTGTCAATTGTAGGAAGGTGGAGCAAAAAGTAATAAAAGAGATGATTTTTCAAGAGTTTTCCAATTCAAGATGGAGTTTAGGTGGAGTATTGGATGAAAATTAGGAAACTACAACTTTTCATTAGATGTCTTATTAGGGAACAATTAGCATTAGTTGGAGAAGTTTCCTTTTGCAATTAGAATTCTATTTTTAGTTGGCCAATGGACGGCCAAAGTAGTAGACTTCAATTAGGAAATAAAGAGAGAAAAAAGGCCGGAATCCCGGTGATTACTACCTTGGAGGGAACAAGAAAAAGGAGACTGGCCACTGGTCTCTTCTTTAGTGAGTCTTTAGGGAAAAACCAATGGTTATCGATGGAGTCCTGCGGATCTCCCCTGAGGATGTGAAGCTAAATTTCCGTTTTCTAGTCGAATGTCAATTTGAGGACTTGGTTCCAAACATCTGTGAGATCGAATTATTTTACTTATTTCTTTTATTCATTGGTATTTGTGCATTTTCTGATTTAACTTCTTATGCTTGTTATGTTATTTGAATGTCAATGGACCGATATTCGAATTAACCTAATAATCTACTGCCAGATTAATTGATTGAATCCGTAATTGTTCAATTGGTTTCATGTTAGGGAAATGTATGATTTAACTTAAACGAACCCTCGTAGCATGTTTGTTAGTTTGGATTGAGCTTGTCTAATTCTTATTGCAATCGAGAAATTAAATCCTATAGTCGTACCTAGGGTTATTTCTTGGTTAGAGAAATAGTTAATGGTCGTACCTTGACTATCGAAAAAGTAAGGAAAGTTTGGTTGTTTATCGCGTGTATGACAACTATAACCAATCTATTAATTAGTAATTGAATTATCTTTGTATCGATGATTAATTGAATGGACCGTGTTTGAAAAGTTGCATCTTTGGCTAGAGTTGTATTAGTTATTGATTAATTCCTGTTTATTTCTATTAGTTGTTTCATTAGTTGGTTAATTAGTTATTTTATATTTTCCAAAACCCCCCATACTTCGGACTCTGGAAGAAATGAATTATCCCCAATCCCTATGGATGCGACTGACGAGCGCGGGGTATACATATAATATTAAACTCATCCCAATCAAGTTTTACATTTATAAATTCCTAAATACCCCACACGCGATTTATCGCAAGTATACGAATCGTGAGCGAGTATAGGGTATTAAGGGTCGATCCCACAGGGAAGAATGCAATTACAGATGTTTTCAAACTTCTTTATTATTTAGACTACCACAAATATAAAATGTATGAAAATAACACTAGAAAACTCCTAGAGATATGGAATTCTTTACTACTCTTGCAAATGAGATTACCGGTTAAGTGAATGTTATTATCTTGACTAGTTATGGCGTAATTTCCTAATGTATGTGAAACCAACTTTCGTAGTGAATCAACTATACTTGTAATTAAGCCATACCTACTCTCGTGGTTATGAAATTAACTACAAGTTCATTTCTTCTATGAAATTACATGAAACAAGTCACTTAAGCCACATAGGTGCACCTCTACTTTCGTGAGTGTACTCCCTAGGCTTATCACTTCTTTGAACTAGTGTTAAATTCCAATTTTCATTGCAAACTTAACACCTTATGATTATCATAATTAATGGCCAGTTAATCATGATTAGATAACCAAAAGTGATAAATAATGTACTCAAAATAATATCATCAAATAGCCAAGTAAACCTCACAAACAAAATATAGCAAGTTCAACCATAACTCTAGGCATAAACTTTAACTAAACATAATAAAAACACAAAGCCAACTTGTATTATAATTAAACATGAAATCCAATACAAGAGAGAAAGTAGTAGAAGAGATATCACCCTTGTCACATGAGATCAACCTCTTCATCTTTGCCCCTCCAATCTTCATCCAAATCTAACTACAAATACAAGATGAATAAACTACTCTACCTATTACTATACTAATGAACCAAGGAAACTCTAGTGAAAACTACATTTCTGGTGAGTTTCTCTAGCCTTCTCCCAAGTTATTTTGAATCCTGCAAGTCCATGGCTATATATAGATGAATGCAATCAGGAAATGAGGCTTGAAACATCCCTTTTACAGCTGCTAATTGGTTGTCATACGTTCATCCATAGCTGTAAATTGTTGAAGGAGAAAACAGGTTGTACCAGCAGCTATTTCTGACCAGAATCTGGCTACTTCAACTGCTATTTTCTCTATGATGACGGCTGAATTAGCTCTTGTAAAAAACATAGAAGTTGTAGTCCATTGAAATAGCTGTCCAATGCCTCAATAATCATCCAATTTGGAGCTGTCTAGACCGAGATATGATAAAAATACCACTGACTGGTCAATTCCGCGTTTTCAGCTCTCAGCAGCAGACTTTTACTTCTGTATTTTGACATTTTAACCAGGACAAAAGCCGAATTGGACTTTGATGTCTTCATACCAAATGTAGATCTGTCTCTTAGCTTTAAAATGATATAAAGATCATCTGAATCCAATATATGTAGCCCAAGATATAGCCAAAATACCAACAGATGCCAAAGCTGACTTTTCTTGATTCAAATTGCATTTTTCCTTTTACACTTCATATTTTATTTTCACCACTTTAATCCATCTTCAACCATCCAAATATCTTCTCAATGCACTTCATTTGATGATTGAATCATTAAACCTACAAAATATGAAGTTTTTACCATAAAAATCAATAGAAATGCAATTTTCACACTTTAACCACAAAATGCATATTTTCACTAGAATCTTAGTTAATTATTTATAAAACTAAATAAAACACACCAAAACTAATTAATAAAGCACACTAAAAATACGTAAAATATACTCTTATCAGCGACCCCCACACTTGAACCATTGCTTGTCCTCAAGCAATAAGAAGTACAAACCGACAATGATCCAAAATTTGAAAATAAGCATATGTAGCATTTCAACTTCATTTCCTCAAAACAAAGTAAATAACCATTATGCAATTATTCAATTAAGTTCAAGTACTCATAATATCAAGTAAAGGAGAGCCAATTATACCGTCATTATAACAAATTCAAATCAATTTTTTCATCCTTACCCAATCTTACAAGTAAGTAACTCATATGGTCAATAATAATTCCTAAACTCATGATCATCTTTTTATTCTACTTAAAAGGATATTTATTCATATAACGTAGCTAAATATTACTTAAGATGTGAGAATGCCTTTTGACGCGAGAATCGACATTTTTAGATGAAGATCACCGGTTACTCAACACTTCACATACTCAAGTTGCTTTGCATACTCTTAATTCAAGTACCGTTTTACGCGAAAGTCGACATTTGTAGATGAAGACTCCCGGTTACTAAGTACAAGAATCATTGGAGTAGAAATAGAATCTTTTTTTTTTTCATTTATTTATTTTTTTTTTTAAGTAAAGATAATAACATTCCCTCGAAAGCATAATCATGAGAAGAGTATTGCAATTATTGACCATATTTATCACTTAACTTATAAAATCCAATAAAGAGAAGAAATTTCATCAAACATGCAAAAATATAGAGGCATAATTTTCTCCACTTTAAAAGATATACTTTCCTACAAATGCAAAAATTATAATCACATAATAGTCATTTCCAAGTTAAATGAGAAAAGAAGTGCTTAAACCACATATATTTATCTCAAATGTAGAAGGATTTTGAACTACTAATGGTATGGAACTTTGTTACCTCTTGGATAAAATAAAAAAAAATTTAAAAATTGTTGAGGCAAGTTTGCAATTTTGGACAAGATTTTGGAAAAATTTTGAATTTTAACACAAGTCCAATATTTGCAACTAATAAGTCAATCACATACAATATATATAATCTCAATTCTCCCCCCACACTTAACATACACATTGTCCTCAATGTGTAAAAAGGAAAATCAAGATAAAGAAAATAATACTCCCCTATGTAATGATTGAATATGAAGCTTCAAAATCCATTGTCCGTGTAACTCCAACGCTTCATAAGTTCCATTGAATAACCATTAGTAATAATAATCGAAACATAGAAAATAAGAAACAAAAGTGATAACAAAGGCTTAATAAAACAAAACGGCGATCCGTAATTTCAAACCTTTGTTTTGGTGATGTACCTATATAAAATATACAATAAGCAATTCAAGGTACAAGAAAATATATGAGGAAAAGAAGAAAAATAGAATCAAGGAAACTGCATTTTTTTTTTAAATAAAAAAAAAAACGTGCTCAGAAAACGTGGCTCAATAAAACGCGCCTTTAACTCGCGTTTTAGAAGTCGCGTTTTATGCACAAAGCTTGTAGGAACGAAAACGCGACTGTGTTGTAAAACGCGACTTTGAGTCGCGTATTTGAAGTCGCGTATTTGAATTATGATCCAGGCTTGAAAACGCGATTTAGCTTATAAACGCGACTTTGTGTCCCGTTTTACAGCGCGTTTTCTTCAGTCGCGTTGCAGAATTTGAAACGCGTTTTGATAAAACGCGACTCAGAAGCGCGTTTTCATGCTTGGTGCGTTTTCTTCTGCAATTTTTTTGCAAAAAATGAACTTTGAAAAATTACCATTGGTACCCCAATCACTCAAAATGCATCATAGATCATTTGTTTGCAAAAATACTCAATGCATGCACATGTAAAATGATCAAAATATGCATTTTAACCCCTTCTAACAAATCAAAAACAACAATTACTCAAATCGAGGGGTTGAATTCCTTGATCAAACTTCGCCTTTTTCACCTCATTTGGTCACTTTTGCTTTCATTTCCAATACCTATAAGTGAAAAATAACAAAATAACTCAAACACATACTTTAAACATAAAATCACACCAAAATAACATAAATAGCCAAAACATTGGGTTGCCTCCCAATAAGCGCTTTTATTTATAGTCGTTGGCTCGACTATTGAACCCCATTTTTCAAGGAGGTTTAGTTAACGAATAATCCACCATTTTAGGTCGTGGTGGATCGTTAAAAGGTGACTTTATAGCAAAAGTCACATATTCTAATGATGTGAGAGATGGAAGTGGCTTACCTATTCCAAGTGTTTCATAAATATTACCTTGAAAATACACCACTTGAGAACTTACCAACGGGGATGCCATGAGAGGATCTTGGGCAGCAATACCCTTAGAACCTATACTTTCAATGCACTCCTCAAGAGGGGTGAAAAATGAGTCATTAAAACTCACCTCTTGAGGCTCAAAGATAGTTCCAAAGATATTATCATGTGAAATGGATATTTGCTCATTAAAACACAATTGAAATTCATCATTTTCATCCAAATGCAATCCATTTTCACATACAACATTCCTACCATTCATGCTAGGATCATTTTGCAAATTTTTAGAGGAAATAACTTCACACAATGCATTCAATTTCTCTTGTATTCTACTAAAGTGAGAAGTCAGTTCATCTATTCTTTCTTCAACCCTATCAAAACGGTTGGAAGTTGCATTAACTAATTTTTCTAAAGCTAACTCCCAAGATGGCTTAGAATCATTAGCTACCATTTCAATTGCCAACTCCCAAGATGGTTTTGATTCATATTGGACACATTCAGGTTGGTAATCGTAAAAATATGAGGAATTATTATAAGTACATTGATTATCCCAACCATACACAGGAGAATTGTTCCAATTAGCACTATATTGATCAAAACAAGGATTGTAATGCTCTAATTCATCATAATAATCCACATTTTGTACTTGTATACATGTATTAGTAGCATGATAATCTCCACACAAGTCACAAATCACATGATAAGAATTAAAAACATTTGCATTCCTCATTTGTTCAATTTCCTGCACAATTTTGTCCATTTGAACTTGTAGCATCATAACATCAAATTTAGCCTTTAAGCACCTTATACCATCTTCAAAAGACATACCTTCAGTAATTTCTTGGTTACCTCTGTTGAAGGAGCTTTGCACTAGGTAACCATCCATTGCCAATCTTTCATTTCTCAAGCTTTGTCCTCCCAGTTCACCTACCCTCCTCATTATCTAAAATTACTTTTAAACAATCTCAAAAGTAAGATTAGTTAAGAAGGATAGATTCCAAGACACAAACTAAAACAGAAAAAAAAATAATAATAAAAATTGACTCAAAAAAATGACATAAAACACACAAGATACAACAAAAACAACAAAAATAAGAAAAATTGTCTAAATTAATAAAGTTGCTCTTCACACCGATATTGCCAAATCTTCCCCGGCAACGGCGCCAAAAACTTGACGAGCGCGGGGTATACATATAATATTAAGCTCATCCCAATCAAGTTTTACATTTATAAATTCCTAAATACCCCACACGCGATTTATCGCAAGTATACGAATCGTGAGCGAGTATAGGGTATTAAGGGTCGATCCCACAGGGAAGAATGCAATTACAGATGTTTTCAAACTTCTTTATTATTTAGACTACCACAAATATAAAATGTATGAAAATAACACTAGAAAACTCCTAGAGATATGGAATTCTTTACTACTCTTGCAAATGAGATTACCGGTTAAGTGAATGTTATTATCTTGACTAGTTATGGCGTAATTTCCTAATGTATGTGAAACCAACTTTCGTAGTGAATCAACTATACTTGTAATTAAGCCATACCTACTCTCGTGGTTATGAAATTAACTACAAGTTCATTTCTTCTATGAAATTACATGAAACAAGTCACTTAAGCCACATAGGTGCACCTCTACTTTCGTGAGTGTACTCCCTAGGTTTATCACTTCTTTGAACTAGTGTTAAATTCCAATTTTCATTGCAAACTTAACACCTTATGATTATCATAATTAATGGCCAGTTAATCATGATTAGATAACCAAAAGTGATAAATAATGTACTCAAAATAATATCATCAAATAGCCAAGTAAACCTCACAAACAAAATATAGCAAGTTCAACCATAACTCTAGGCATAAACTTTAACTAAACATAATAAAAACACAAAGCCAACTTGTATTATAATTAAACATGAAATCCAATACAAGAGAGAAAGTAGTAGAAGAGATATCACCCTTGTCACATGAGATCAACCTCTTCATCTTTGCCCCTCCAATCTTCATCCAAATCTAACTACAAATACAAGATGGATAAACTACTCTACCTATACTATACTAATGAACCAAGGAAACTCTAGTGAAAACTACATTTCTGGTGAGTTTCTCTAGCCTTCTCC
This sequence comes from Coffea eugenioides, assembly GCF_003713205.1. Classification (NCBI taxonomy): domain Eukaryota; kingdom Viridiplantae; phylum Streptophyta; class Magnoliopsida; order Gentianales; family Rubiaceae; genus Coffea; species Coffea eugenioides. Next base: position 12,293 of record NW_020863805.1, read on the forward strand.
CAAGTTATTTTGAATCCTGTAAGTCCATGGCTATATATAGATGAATTCCATCAGGAAATGAGGCTTGAAACATCCCTTTTACAGCTGCTAATTGGTTGTCATACGTTCATCCATAGCTGTAAATTGTTGAAGGAGAAAACAGGTTGTACCAGCAGCTATTTTTGACCAGAATCTGGCTACTTCAACCGCTATTTTCTCTATGATGACGGCTAAATTAACTCTTGTACAAAACATAGAAGTTGTAGTCCATTGAAATAGCTGTCCAATGCCTCAAGAATCATCCAATTTGGAGCTGTCTAGACCGAGATATGATAAAAATACCACTGACTGGTCAATTCCGCATTTTCAGCTCTCAGCAGTAGACTTTTACTTCTGTATTTTGACATTTTGACCAGGAAAACAGCCGAATTGGACTTTGATGTCTTCACACCAAATGTAGATATATCTCTTAGCTTCAAATGATATAAAGATCATACGAATTCCAATAATATGTAGCCAAGATATAGCAATACCAAACAGATGCAAGCTACTTTTCTTGATTCAAATTGCATTTCCTTTTGACACATTCATATTTTATTTTTCACACTTTATCCATCTTCACCAATCCAAATATCTTACTCAATGCACTTCATTGATGATTGAATCATTAAACCTACAAAATTGAAGTTTTTACCATAAAAATCAATAGAAATGTAACTTATTTCACAACTTTAACCACAAAATGCATATTTTCACTAGAATCTTAGTTAATTATTTATAAAACTAAATAAAACACACCAAAACTAATTAATAAAGCACACTAAAAATACGTAAAATATACTCTTATCAGCGACCCCCACACTTGAACCATTGCTTGTCCTCAAGCAATAAGAAGTACAAACCGACAATGATCCAAAATTTGAAAATAAGCATATGTAGCATTTCAACTTCATTTCCTCAAAACAAAGTAAATAACCATTATGCAATTATTCAATTAAGTTCAAGTACTCATAATATCAAGTAAAGGAGAGCCAATTATACCGTCATTATAACAAATTCAAATCAATTTTTTCATCCTTACCCAATCTTACAAGTAAGTAACTCATATGGTCAATAATAATTCCTAAACTCATGATCATCTTTTTATTCTACTTAAAAGGATATTTATTCATATAACGTAGCTAAATATTACTTAAGATGTGAGAATGCCTTTTGACGCGAGAATCGACATTTTTAGATGAAGATCACCGGTTACTCAACACTTCACATACTCAAGTTGCTTTGCATACTCTTAATTCAAGTACCGTTTTACGCGAAAGTCGACATTTGTAGATGAAGACTCCCAGTTACTAAGTACAAGAATCATTGGAGTAAAATAAATCTTTTTTTTTTTCATTTTCTCTTTTTTTTTTCTTATTTTTTTTTAATAGCAAAGAAGAATAATATTTTTCTAAAAATACATCATGAGAAGAGATTGCCTTATTGGACCATATTATCACTTTTAATTTATAAATCCAATAAAAGAGAAATTTCATTAAATATGCAAAAAAAATAGGCATAATTTTCTCCACTTCACAAGATATATTTTCCTACAAATGCAAAATTATAATCACATAATAGTCATTTCCAAGTTAAATGAGAAAAGAAGTTTCCAAATCATATATATTTATCTCAAATGTAGAAGGAATTTGAACTACTAATGGTATGGAACTTTGTTACCCCTTTGGATGAAATCGAAAAAAAATTTAAAAATTGTTGAGGCAAGTTTGCAATTTTGGACAAGATTTTGGAAAAATTTTGAATTTTAACACAAGTCCAATATTTGCAACTAATAAGTCAATCACATACAATATATATAATCTCAATTCTCCCCCCACACTTAACATACACATTGTCCTCAATGTGTAAAAAGGAAAATCAAGATAAAGAAAATAATACTCCCCTATGTAATGATTGAATATGAAGCTTCAAAATCCATTGTCCGTGTAACTCCAACGCTTCATAAGTTCCATTGAATAAC